>NC_081182.1:122281311-122560928 GCF_029867415.1 Vicia villosa | reverse complement strand
ACTCCCTAGATTCACTCTCCCTCATAACTTTCACTCCTTCACTCTTTCACGAACTAACACTCCCTCGTCTGCACCGCGCTATTTCTTGTAATCTATATTTAATCATAGCATCATACTGTTTATTCTAATATGTAATTGGCGCATCAACGTGCATATTACGGTTTGTTCAGATCTTTCTTTTGATCGGCGTCTTGAAGATCTTAGAACCGCGTCATTGTTGAAAGATCGCAGAACCGAGGCAACATTAAGATCAAAGAAACGTTGGAAAGATCGCAGAACCGTATTATCTAGAAAATCAAAGAAACGCTGGAAAGATCGTAGAACCTTATCACTGTGAAGATTGATGTTCGTTCATCACCGTATCTCGGCGCCAACGCATCTTAATCTCTATCATTTTCTTTCTCTCAGGTACTTCTCGATCTTTTTTCTCCGAATATTTATTTTCCTAATGTAATAATACATGTATTTTTTGCCATACATATTTTAGTATACTAATATTGTAAATTCGTGTAAGTAATATATATTATATAACTTCCACTCTATTCACTTTCTAAACCGCAAATTACTCCCTAGTTTCACTATTTCTCAAAACTTTCACTCCTTCACTCTTTCACAAACTTCCACTCCCTCGTCTGAACCGCGCTATTTCTTGTAATCTATATTTGATCGAAGCATCGTACTGTTTATTATAATCTGTCTTTCTTTTAATCGGCTGCTTGAAGATCACAGAACCGCGTCATTATGGAAAGATCAAAGAACCGGAGGAACTTGAAGATCAAAGAAACGCTGGAAAGATTGCAGAACCGTATTATCTTGAAAATCAAAGAAGCGCTGGAAAGATCGTAGAACCTTATCACTGTGAAGATACTGCAGTTTGTTCTTCACTGTATCTCGGCACCAACGCATCTTAATCTCTATCATTTACTTTCTCTCGGGTACTTCTCGATCTTTTTTCTTCGAATCTTTATTTTCCTAATGTAATAGTACATGTATTTTGTGCCATACATATTGTAGTATACTAATATTGTAAATTCGTGTAAGTAATATATATTATATCACTTCCACTCTATTCACTTTCTAAATAGCAAATTACTCCCTAGATTCACTCTCCGTCAAAACTTTCACTCTTTCACTCTTTCACGAACTTCCACTCCCTCGTCTGCACCACGCTATTTCTTGTAATCTATATTTAATCAAAGCATCATACTGTTTATTCTAATCTGTAATCGGCGCATCAACGTGCAGATTACGGTTGTTCAAATCTTTCTTTTGATTGGCGTCTTGAACATCATAGAACCACGTCATTATGGAAAGATCGCAGAACCGGAGCAACTTTAAGATCCAAGAAACGCTGGAAGGATTGCAGATCCGTATTATCTAAAACATCAAAGAAATGCTGGAAAGATCGTAGAACCTTATCACTGTGAAGATTGATGTTTATTCCTCACCGTATCTCGGCGCCAACGCATCTTAATCTCTATCATTTTCTTTCTCTCAGGTACTTCTCGATCTTTTTTCTTCGAATCTTTATTTTCCTAATGTAATAATACATGTGTTTTGTGCCATACATATTTTAGTATACTAATATTGTAAATTCGTGTAAGTAATATATATTATATCACTTCCACTCTATTCACTTTCTAAACCGCAAATTACTCCCTAGATTCACCATCTCTCAAAACTTTTACTCCTTCACTCTTTATCGAACTTCCACTCCCTCGTCTGCACCGTGCTGTTTCTTGTAATCTATATTTGATCAACTTGAAGATCGCAGAACCGGAGCAACTTGAAGATCAAAGAAACGCTGGAAAGATCGCAGTACCGTATTATCTTGAAAAACAAAGAAACGCTAAAAATATCGGAGAACCTTATCACTGTGAAGATTGCAGTTTGTTCATCACCGTATCTCGGCGCCAACGCATCTTAATCTCTATCATTTTATTTCTCTCGGGTACTTCTCGGTCTGTTTTCTTCGAATCTTTATTTTCCTAATGTAATAATACATGTATTTTGTGCCATACATATTATAGTATACTAATATTGTAAATTCGTGTAAGTAATATATATTATATCACTTCCACTCTATTCACTTTCTAAACCGCAAATTACTCCCTAGATTCACTATCTCTCAAAACTTTTACTCCTTCGCTCTTTATCGAACTTCCACTCCCTCGTCTGCACCGTGCTGTTTCTTGTAATCTATATTTGATCAACTTGAAGATCGCAGAACCGGAGCAACTTGAAGATCAAAGAAACGCTGGAAAGATCGCAGTACCGTATTATCTTGAAAAACAAAGAAACGCTAAAAATATCGGAGAACCTTATCACTGTGAAGATTGCAGTTTGTTCATCACGTATCTCGGCGCCAACGCATCTTAATCTCTATCATTTTATTTCTCTCGGGTACTTCTCGGTCTGTTTTCTTCGAATCTTTATTTTCCTAATGTAATAATACATGTATTTTGTGCCATACATATTATAGTATACTAATATTGTAAATTCGTGTAAGTAATATATATTATATCACTTCCACTCTATTCACTTTCTAAACCGCAAATTACTCCCTAGATTCACTCTCCCTCATAACTTTCACTCCTTCACTCTTTCACGAACTAACACTCCCTCGTCTGCACCGCGCTATTTCTTGTAATCTATATTTAATCATAGCATCATACTGTTTATTCTAATATGTAATTGGCGCATCAACGTGCATATTACGGTTTGTTCAGATCTTTCTTTTGATCGGCGTCTTGAAGATCTTAGAACCGCGTCATTGTTGAAAGATCGCAGAACCGAGGCAACATTAAGATCAAAGAAACGTTGGAAAGATCGCAGAATCGTATTATCTAGAAAATCAAAGAAACGCTGGAAAGATCGTAGAACCTTATCACTGTGAAGATTGATGTTCGTTCATCACCGTATCTCGGCTCCAACGCATCTTAATCTCTATCATTTTCTTTCTCTCGGGTACTTCTCGATCTTTTTTCTCCGAATATTTATTTTCCTAATGTAATAATACATGTATTTTGTGCCATACATATTTTAGTATACTAATATTGTAAATTCGTGTAAGTAATATATATTATATAACTTCCACTCTATTCACTTTCTAAACCGCAAATTACTCCCTAGTTTCACTATTTCTCAAAACTTTCACTCCTTCACTCTTTCACAAACTTCCACTCCCTCGTCTGAACCGCTCTATTTCTTGTAATCTATATTTGATCGAAGCATCGTACTGTTTATTATAATCTGTCTTTCTTTTAATCGGCTGCTTGAAGATCACAGAACCGCGTCATTATGGAAAGATCAAAGAACCGGAGGAACTTGAAGATCAAAGAAACGCTGGAAAGATTGCAGAACCGTATTATCTTGAAAATCAAAGAAGCGCTTGAAAGATCGTAGAACCTTATCACTGTGAAGATACTGCAGTTTGTTCTTCACTGTATCTCGGCACCAACGCATCTTAATCTCTATCATTTACTTTCTCTCGGGTACTTCTCGATCTTTTTTCTTCGAATCTTTATTTTCCTAATGTAATAATACATGTATTTTGTGCCATACATATTGTAGTATACTAATATTGTAAATTCGTGTAAGTAATATATATTATATCACTTCCACTCTATTCACTTTTTAAATAGCAAATTACTCCCTAGATTCACTCTCCGTCAAAACTTTCACTCCTTCACTCTTTCACGAACTTCCACTCCCTCGTCTGCACCACGCTATTTCTTGTAATCTATATTTAATCAAAGCATCATACTGTTTATTCTAATTTGTAATCGGCGCATCAACGTGCAGATTACGGTTGTTCAAATCTTTCTTTTGATTGGCGTCTTGAACATCACAGAACCACGTCATTATGGAAAGATCGCAGAACCGGAGCAACTTTAAGATCAAAGAAACGCTGGAAGGATTGCAGATCCGTATTATCTAAAACATCAAAGAAATGCTGGAAAGATCGTAGAACCTTATCACTGTGAAGATTGATGTTTATTCCTCACCGTATCTCGGCGCCAACGCATCTTAATCTCTATCATTTTCTTTCTCTCAGGTACTTCTCGATCTTTTTTCTTCGAATCTTTATTTTCCTAATGTAATAATACATGTGTTTTGTGCCATACATATTTTAGTATACTAATATTGTAAATTCGTGTAAGTAATATATATTATATCACTTCCACTCTATTCACTTTCTAAACCGCAAATTACTCCCTAGATTCACCATCTCTCAAAACTTTTACTCCTTCACTCTTTATCGAACTTCCATTCCTTCGTCTGCACCGTGCTGTTTCTTGTAATCTATATTTGATCAACTTGAAGATCGCAGAACCGGAGCAACTTGAAGATCAAAGAAACGCTGGAAAGATCGCAGTACCGTATTATCTTGAAAAACAAAGAAACGCTAAAAATATCGGAGAACCTTATCACTGTGAAGATTGCAGTTTGTTCATCACCGTATCTCGGCGCCAACGCATCTTAATCTCTATCATTTTATTTCTCTCGGGTACTTCTCGGTCTGTTTTCTTCGAATCTTTATTTTCCTAATGTAATCATACTATAGAAAATAGCAAGATGAGAACTTTGGCAACTTTGCCAAGTGTCATCTTTCTAGGTGCCATGCTATTTTCAGAGTTTCCATTTTAAGCAAATTTCCTATTTTTGTTTTAATTACTTAATTTTATTTTTTATTTATTTTATTTTCACAAAACATTTAATGTAAATGTAAATTAGGATACAATACCCTATTCCCTATTTTGTTGAGTTTTTCAATGCACAGGTCGTTTCATATTCATTTCTTTTTCCCAATTTATTTATTCTATTTATCATTTTATTGTATTATTTTATTTACTTATTATTTTATTTGCTCATTATCATTTTTCATTATTGGGAATCTGAAACATCTTACTTTTCCTCTTCATACGCAAAATGCCTTTCTCATATACCCATTCAAATCTCATCTCATTCTTCAAATCAACATCACACGTAGCAGTTAATATTCCCAAGTTCCAATTCATCATTCATGGAGCAGCCATCATCATTCATCGATTTTCCTTCAAATTTATTTTTTTCTCATGATTTGGATCTTCTTCCCAGGTAAACAAACCTTTCAGTTGGTGTTTATGATTTTTTTGAATTTCAACCTAATTCAGTGTATAAATACGTAACCATTGATAAGGATTTGTCACATATTTGTTTCTGTTTTGGCGATTTTCATTCCTCTTCATTGCTCCTCTTACATTTTTTCATCTTTCTAATATCCTTTTCAATCTCCCCCTTTCGGTATAAACCCTTTTGTTCAGATTTGATTTTTTATAACCCTTTTATATTTTACTGTTAGTTACATGACAAAGATGTGATTTTTATTGGTTTTTGTAGTTGTGGTGTTTACTAATTATTGAATCTTTCTTCCTCTTCTTTTACTGATTATTGTTTTTCATGGTTGCTTCCGTATGCTTGAGATTAATTTGAATTCATGTTTCAATTAGGGTGGTGTTAAAGGGAAGTTTGATGAGGCGTTGAAGTAGGTGCATGAAATAGAGAAACAAGGACTGATATATGATCAGTAGACACAATCTTGATATGCTGGCAATCTATGATTCAGATTTTTATAAGTGCGTGAGATAGAGAAATGGGTTCGGATAAGCTTGCCAGCATCTAAGAAGGAATTAAGTGATACACAATCCTGATGTGGTGAACATTAACAGGCCTGCATTGGATCAAGCTGTTGTAGTGTTGACACATATACGAAAAAAGTAATTTTGTTGTATATTTCAGAATTTCCTTTTTTATGTTTATAACTGAATTCTGTATGTTAATTTGTGACACACATGAGTTTGTATCCCTGCAGCTTCTTCAAGAGGTAGGCTCATATGTTGGTGAAGTTGTCAAAGTTATCGGCAAAATCAAAGCATTGGTCAACGTCAGCTAATTTTCTGTTCTAATTTGGATCAGAACAATTTACCTCACACTTCGCTGCTATATATCAATCTATCTTTATAATCTGCTGAATGTGGTGAACATTAACAAGCATGCATTGGATCAAGCAGTTATAATGTTGACGCATATACGAAAAGGTAATTATGTTTCTATATTCCCTACAGCTTCCATTTTATTATCAACTCATTGAAAACAATTGGTTTACTCATTAAAAACGATTGATAAAGGTTTCTATCATGTTCATCCTCAAAGGTTAGGGCATTTTGTTAGGTTTTCTCTTTTCTGCTGTCTTTTCTTCATTGTGTTTCTGCTATGTTATGCGTTTTTCTTTCTGTTATGTTTATTGAATTTGGTCTATGTGTCCTTTATATGATTTTCATCGTTTTTCCATTTAAATTGGTCCTGGTAATTGATTCAAAAATTAATAAGAAAATTAATGATTGATTCAAAAAAAAACTTGGTTTTTCCTTTTATGGTAAGTTGAATGCATTAGTATTTGATTTTGTGATATAGTTGATTGTTATTGATATGCTGACATTATAAAACTTATTTCATTAAATGCATATATATTTCTAACAAATTTGTTTCACTAAATGCTGATATGGATATTTTGTAGGTGATTTGTTCAACCCGTGTGTATAATGACGTTTGATGTTGAATCTCTCTTCAAGAATGCAACAGATATTCTTTCGAGTTCAACCAATTGTATGTATATTATCATTCATTTATTTTGAATTTTACTTATGCACTTTTTAATTAGTTGATTATTACAGGAATATCATTCAAGTCTGGGAACAATTAGACAACATCTAATTATGTTCAACTAGCTTCTACAATTATTTGGGTTCATATCATTTACCTCAAACTACTGTAGGATGACGGATTAGATGCAAAGGCTAATAATGATAAGGCTTATTGGATATGAGAATTGTCTATGGCAGGGATACATAGTGTCCTTAATAGGCCATGAGAATTGTATATGAGTGCATGTCATTTAGTTTCTAATGTTATTTATGAATATTCTTGATTTTAGGAATTTTTTTAATTTGATTTGAAAATATAATAGGAATCCCTTAAGAAGATTGCTTCTACTTTGATGAATGTTTCTCCCGACAATAAAAACAAGTTCCTGAAACTGATACAACTTTTGGATGGGTTCTTGAAATGTAATTTTCTTTCTCTTCTCTTATTATTTTTAACCTTTCATAGCCTCACAACAATTTGATTGACTTTTTAGGCTATTTTGAATCATTGGTTTAGGTATGCTTATGTCATTTCTTCTGCTCTTCATAATATTTTAAGGACTTTATGATTCAGGTTCAATAAGGTTCTCTTTTTAGTTTTTTTTTACTGTCGTGTGTGTTATTAACATTTTGATGTGCTGAGAAACTGTCATACTTCAGTCTCATATCAAACATGATTTGAGAAGAATATTGCACAACTATGTGATATGAGACTCAAGATTTTTCAGTGGTTCTATAATCTGTATTTTTGGTGTAGTTCCATTTAAAGGATTTGGTTGTTATAGGAGTTATTTAAACAATTATCACATTTGATTTCGTTTCCTTTTAGTTTTTTTTATTAAAAACAGTCCTAATTATTAGTTAATATCAACAGTTTGATTTGGTTCTCAAAGAATCAGTTCATTTTAAAAGCAACTGGCTCACTGAAAAGATCCACATGAAGTGACATTATGTCTGAAATATATTACTTGTGCAAAATCTTATACATATATGTTTATAACTATCGCTTGGTTTTATATCAAAACTAATTAATGTCCTGTGTCGATGGTTTTCAGAACATTGCAAAGGATAGTGACATCCGAGAAAACTTCAAAAGGCAATGTCAAATATAAGATGTATACTTCTAATGATTCAGGAATACTTCAAAGGTGGACTTTGCAATGTCTGGTAGCTGCAAATTTGCTTCAGTGTATATTTTTTTAGCATCTGCAGATTTAGTTACTTATTGTGAAACGATAAAACTAGCTTATATATGAAATGAAATTGAACTACTTTTTATTTCAATTAGCGGCAGTGAAAATATGATAAAGTATTGTATTTAAATAGAATAAGTTAAACGGTTTGTTGTAGATTTTTTTTTAATACATTTGTATGTGGCAGTTATTGAATTAGTAATTAATTAAGGAATGAATTTTTGTTTTTTAATTATGGAATGAATTGATATCATGCTATTACAATTTTCATGTAGTGACATCTTTCAAAATTAGTAGTTACTTCTTTACCAAAATTGTTTTTATCTATTTCCTTTCCCTTCTCCATGTTATTATTTATTTTGAAATAAATCAGTCTCTTTAAGAATGGATTTTTTTTACAATTTTCTGCAATTTAACTTTAATTAAAATAGTTGAATTTTTTTGTTCATTTGGTTATTTGATTTTTATCAAAACCATGTAATTTAGTCTTTCAATTTAACAAATAATTTGTCATTTATACAATTTCATTCTACTTTAATTTTTTTGTTTGTTTTTAAATAAATGTGTGTTAAGTTTGATAGATTAATTTCTTTGATATAATTTTTTATATATTAATAATCTCAATTAGTTATCATGTTAATATAAAATATAATAATAAAAATATACTAATAGTGATAGTGGAAATAATTCATCACTTACACAAATTTATTCTATTTTAATTTTTTTTCCAACATGCTTATTGTCTTTTCTTTTTTTTTTCCTTAGGTGTGTGAAGTATGGGGTTTTTGAGTGATAGAGCTATCAAGTTCTTTGATATGATATTATTTATATTAATCATTGATGTTACTCAATTCCAATGACATTTTAGTTTAAAAGGAAAATCATTAAATTGGTATATTTTCTCATTCACACTATTCATATTTAACATTTTAGTTTAAAAGGAAAATCATTAAATTGGTATATTTTCTCATTCACACTATTCATATTTATTTATCCCAATAAATATATATATATATATATATATATATATATATATATATATATATATATATATATATATATATATATATATATATATATATATATATATATATATTGTTGCCTATAATTTTAACCCTTTGAATAATCCAAACATTGTTGTAAAGAAAGTGTATATTTTAGATAATTATTATAAGATAAGAGAGTGTATATTTTATCTCTATTAGAATTAATTGCCTTATTTGTAAAAAAATTAAAACAAATTATTTATTATTTATGATATATTTTATTTTAATTTAGACATATGCAAATCAAATAAAATAGAATATATTTTTTAAAATTGTGCTATTATACTATAAAATAAATATATTATTTATAAAAGACCTAAATAATGCACTGAGTTTAAGTTATAAGCTAAAAACAAATTAATATTTTATGTTGTATTTAATATGATGAGGAAAAAAACAATACCATAGATTTATAAATGGTGAAAATAAATTTGAAGATGACAATATCATTTTTGATTTAGCCAATTAAGTATGATTTATTTTATTAATTTATGAAAAAAAACATGAGACAATTATAATAGTTGAATTCACATATTTTTCCTGTCTACCAGTATTTTGTTTGCTTTTCATATTTTATTTTTTCTAAAATGTAACTCAGTGTCTCCATTTTAAAAAAATAGAAACATACAAGTAATATCACTATTGCATACACCAATTATCTAGGTTGATTAGTATAATTGTCGCATACACCGATTAATTAGGTTGATTAAGGTATTTTTTATAGAGACAGTAGTAAATAATAACAAACAATAATACTAATAATTCTACTGCTTGATAATATAATAGTTATAGACAAAAAAAAAAACTAAAATAAAAATAGAAAATGATTAGAATTTAATAAAATAAAAAATGTTTGATCTGGTCTTTATTTTTTAAGCTAAATAAATATGATGATATCTTAATTAAAAATTGATGTCATGGAGCGTTCTCTTTTCTTTTTTTTAGATTTAATTTTTTTGTTTTTTAGTTTTATTTTAATTTGATTTTTATTTAGCAGGGGATATTCATTAATTAAATAATAATTAGTCAAAATAATGGAGGCTTTTGTTCCTTTTTTTGTTAAGTTTGTTTTTTATTATTTTGAAAAAAAAAAAATTAAATCAATTTTAAATTATTTGTTGTTTTTACTAAATAAAATTTAGTTTAAATTTTTTTTAAGGAATGAGGCGCTCCTTCCCCTTTTGAAGGATAATTTTTATTTTATTTTATTTATTTGTTATTCATTTAATTTAATTTTTTAAATAAATTTAAATTATTAATTAATAAATAAACCATAATAGCTTTGGATTTTATATTTTATTTTCTTTTTTAAAAAATTAATAATTAAATAATAATTAAACTTTTTAGAATCCTGAGCGCCTCTTTCCGTTTTGTCCCGTGCCTCGCACGGGTATAAATACTAGTAATACATGTATTTTGTGCCATACATATTATAGTATACTAATATTGTAAATTCGTGTAAGTAATATATATTATATCACTTCCACTCTATTCACTTTCTAAACCGCAAATTACTCCCTAGATTCACTATCTCTCAAAACTTTTACTCCTTCACTCTTTATCGAACTTCCACTCCCTCGTCTGCACCGTGCTGTTTCTTGTAATCTATATTTGATCAACTTGAAGATCGCAGAACCGGAGCAACTTGAAGATCAAAGAAACGCTGGAAAGATCGCAGTACCGTATTATCTTGAAAATCAAAGAAATGCTAAAAATATCGGAGAACCTTATCACTGTGAAGATTGCAGTTTGTTCATCATTCTATCTCGGCGCCAACTCATCTTAATCTCTATCATTTTATTTCTCTCGGGTACTTCTCGGTCTGTTTTATTCGAATCTTTATTTTCCTAATATAATAATACATGTATTTTGTGCCATACATATTATAGTATACTAATATTGTAAATTCGTGTAAGTAATATATATTATATCACTTCCACTCTATTCACTTTCTAAACCGCAAATTACTCCCTAGTTTCACTATTTCTCAAAACTTTCACTCCTTCACTCTTTCACAAACTTCCTCTCCCTCGTCTGAACCGCGCTATTTCTTGTAATCTATATTTGATCGAAGCATCGTACTGTTTATTATAATCTGTAACCGGCGCATCAACGTGGAGATTACGGTTTGTTCTAATCTTTCTTTTAATCGGCGTCTTGAAGATCACAGAACCGTGTCATTATGGAAAGATCAAAGAACCGGAGGAACTTGAAGATGAAAGAAACACTGGAAAGATTGCAGAACCGTATTATCTTGAAAATCAAAGAAGCACTGAAAAGATCGTAGAACCTTATCACTGTGAAGATATTGCAGTTTGTTCTTCACTGTATCTCGGCACCAATGCATCTTAATCACTATCATTTACTTTCTCTCGGGTACTTCTCGATCTTTTTTCTTCGAATCTTTATTTTCCTAATGCAATAATACATGTATTTTGTGCCATACATATTTTAGTATACTAATATTGTAAATTCGGGTAAGTAATATATATTATATCACTTCCACTCTATTCACTTTCTAAACCGCAAATCACTCCCTAGTTTCACTATTTCTCAAAACTTTCACTCCATCACTCTTTCACAAACTTCCACTCCCTCGTCTGAACCGCACTATTTCTTGTAATCTATATTTGATCGAAGCATCGTACTGTTTATTATAATCTGTAACCGGCGCATCAACGTGGAGATTACGGTTTGATCTAATCTTTCTTTTAATCGGCTGCTAGAAGATCACAGAACCGCGTCATTGTGGAAAGATCAAAGAACCGGAGGAACTTGAAGATGAAAGAAACGCTGGAAAGATTGCAGAACCGTATTATCTTGAAAATCAAAGAAGTGCTAGAAAGATCGTAGAACCTTATCACTGTGAAGATATTGCAGTTTGTTCTTCACTGTATCTCGGCACCAACGCATCTTAATCTCTATCATTTACTTTCTCTCGGGTACTTCTCGATCTTTTTTCTCCGAATATTTATTTTCCTAATGTAATAATACATGTATTTTGTGCCATACATATTTTAGTATACTAATATTGTAAATTCGTGTAAGTAATATATATTATATCACTTCCACTCTATTCACTTTCTAAACCGCAAATTACTCCCTAGTTTCACTATTTCTCAAAACTTTCACTCCTTCACTCTTTCACAAACTTCCACTCCCTCGTCTGAACCGCGCTATTTCTTGTAATCTATATTTGATCGAAGCATCGTACTGTTTATTATAATCTGTCTTTCTTTTAATCGGCTGCTTGAAGATCACAGAACCGCGTCATTATGGAAAGATCAAAGAACCGGAGGAACTTGAAGATCAAAGAAACGCTGGAAAGATTGCAGAACCGTATTATCTTGAAAATCAAAGAAGCGCTGGAAAGATCGTAGAACCTTATCACTGTGAAGATACTGCAGTTTGTTCTTCACTGTATCTCGGCACCAACGCATCTTAATCTCTATCATTTACTTTCTCTCGGGTACTTCTCGATCTTTTTTCTTCGAATCTTTATTTTCCTAATGTAATAATACATGTATTTTGTGCCATACATATTGTAGTATAATAATATTGTAAATTCGTGTAAGTAATATATATTATATCACTTCCACTCTATTCACTTTCTAAATAGCAAATTACTCCCTAGATTCACTCTCCGTCAAAACTTTCACTCCTTCACTCTTTCACGAACTTCCACTCCCTCGTCTGCACCACGCTATTTCTTGTAATCTATATTTAATCAAAGCATCATACTGTTTATTCTAATTTGTAATTGGCGCATCAACGTGCAGATTACGGTTGTTCAAATCTTTCTTTTGATTGGCTTCTTGAACATCACAGAACCACGTTATTATGGAAAGATCGCAGAACCGGAGCAACTTTAAGATCAAAGAAACGCTGGAAGGATTGCAGATCCGTATTATCTAAAACATCAAAGAAATGCTGGAAAGATCGTAGAACCTTATCACTGTGAAGATTGATGTTTATTCCTCACCGTGTCTCGGCGCCAACGCATCTTAATCTCTATCATTTTCTTTCTCTCAGGTACTTCTCGATCTTTTTTCTTCGAATCTTTATTTTCCTAATGTAATAATACATGTGTTTTGTGCCATACATATTTTAGTATACTAATATTGTAAATTCGTGTAAGTAATATATATTATATCACTTCCACTCTATTCACTTTCTAAACCGCAAATTACTCCCTAGATTCACCATCTCTCAAAACTTTTACTCCTTCACTCTTTATCGAACTTCCACTCCCTCGCCTGCACCTTGCTGTTTCTTGTAATCTATATTTGATCAACTTGAAGATCGCAGAACCGGAGCAACTTGAAGATCAAAGAAACGCTGGAAAGATCGCAGTACCGTATTATCTTGAAAAACAAAGAAACGCTAAAAATATCGGAGAACCTTATCACTGTGAAGATTGCAGTTTGTTCATCACCGTATCTCGGCGCCAACGCATCTTAATCTCTATCATTTTATTTCTCTCGGGTACTTCTCGGTCTGTTTTCTTCGAATCTTTATTTTCCTAATGTAATAATACATGTATTTTGTGCCATACATATTATAGTATACTAATATTGTAAATTCGTGTAAGTAATATATATTATATCACTTCCACTCTATTCACTTTCTAAACCGCAAATTACTCCCTAGATTCACTATCTCTCAAAACTTTTACTCCTTCGCTCTTTATCAAACTTCCACTCCCTCGTCTGCACCGTGCTGTTTCTTGTAATCTATATTTGATCAACTTGAAGATCGCAGAACCGGAGCAACTTGAAGATCAAAGAAACGCTGGAAAGATCGCAGTACCGTATTATCTTGAAAAACAAAGAAACGCTAAAAATATCGGAGAACCTTATCACTGTGAAGATTGCAGTTTGTTCATCACGTATCTCGGCGCCAACGCATCTTAATCTCTATCATTTTATTTCTCTCGGGTACTTCTCGGTCTGTTTTCTTCGAATCTTTATTTTCCTAATGTAATAATACATGTATTTTGTGCCATACATATTATAGTATACTAATATTGTAAATTCGTGTAAGTAATATATATTATATCACTTCCACTCTATTCACTTTCTAAACCGCAAATTACTCCCTAGATTCACTCTCCCTCATAACTTTCACTCCTTCACTCTTTCACGAACTAACACTCCCTCGTCTGCACCGCGCTATTTCTTGTAATCTATATTTAATCATAGCATCATACTGTTTATTCTAATATGTAATTGGCGCATCAACGTGCATATTACGGTTTGTTCAGATCTTTCTTTTGATCGGCGTCTTGAAGATCTTAGAACCGCGTCATTGTTGAAAGATCGCAGAACCGAGGCAACATTAAGATGAAAGAAACGCTGGAAAGATTGCAAAACCGTATTATCTTGAAAATCAAAGAAGTGCTAGAAAGATCGTAGAACCTTATCACTGTGAAGATATTGCAGTTTGTTCTTCACTGTATCTCGGCACCAACGCATCTTAATCTCTATCATTTACTTTCTCTCGGGTACTTCTCGATCTTTTTTCTCCGAATATTTATTTTCCTAATGTAATAATACATGTATTTTGTGCCATACATATTTTAGTATACTAATATTGTAAATTCGTGTAAGTAATATATATTATATCACTTCCACTCTATTCACTTTCTAAACCGCAAATTACTCCCTAGTTTCACTATTTCTCAAAACTTTCACTCCTTCACTCTTTCACAAACTTCCACTCCCTCGTCTGAACCGCGCTATTTCTTGTAATCTATATTTGATCGAAGCATCGTACTGTTTATTATAATCTGTCTTTCTTTTAATCGGCTGCTTGAAGATCACAGAACCGCGTCATTATGGAAAGATCAAAGAACCGGAGGAACTTGAAGATCAAAGAAACGCTGGAAAGATTGCAGAACCGTATTATCTTGAAAATCAAAGAAGCGCTGGAAAGATCGTAGAACCTTATCACTGTGAAGATACTGCAGTTTGTTCTTCACTGTATCTCGGCACCAACGCATCTTAATCTCTATCATTTACTTTCTCTCGGGTACTTCTCGATCTTTTTTCTTCGAATCTTTATTTTCCTAATGTAATAATACATGTATTTTGTGCCATACATATTGTAGTATAATAATATTGTAAATTCGTGTAAGTAATATATATTATATCACTTCCACTCTATTCACTTTCTAAATAGCAAATTACTCCCTAGATTCACTCTCCGTCAAAACTTTCACTCCTTCACTCTTTCACGAACTTCCACTCCCTCGTCTGCACCACGCTATTTCTTGTAATCTATATTTAATCAAAGCATCATACTGTTTATTCTAATTTGTAATTGGCGCATCAACGTGCAGATTACGGTTGTTCAAATCTTTCTTTTGATTGGCTTCTTGAACATCACAGAACCACGTTATTATGGAAAGATCGCAGAACCGGAGCAACTTTAAGATCAAAGAAACGCTGGAAGGATTGCAGATCCGTATTATCTAAAACATCAAAGAAATGCTGGAAAGATCGTAGAACCTTATCACTGTGAAGATTGATGTTTATTCCTCACCGTGTCTCGGCGCCAACGCATCTTAATCTCTATCATTTTCTTTCTCTCAGGTACTTCTCGATCTTTTTTCTTCGAATCTTTATTTTCCTAATGTAATAATACATGTGTTTTGTGCCATACATATTTTAGTATACTAATATTGTAAATTCGTGTAAGTAATATATATTATATCACTTCCACTCTATTCACTTTCTAAACCGCAAATTACTCCCTAGATTCACCATCTCTCAAAACTTTTACTCCTTCACTCTTTATCGAACTTCCACTCCCTCGCCTGCACCTTGCTGTTTCTTGTAATCTATATTTGATCAACTTGAAGATCGCAGAACCGGAGCAACTTGAAGATCAAAGAAACGCTGGAAAGATCGCAGTACCGTATTATCTTGAAAAACAAAGAAACGCTAAAAATATCGGAGAACCTTATCACTGTGAAGATTGCAGTTTGTTCATCACCGTATCTCGGCGCCAACGCATCTTAATCTCTATCATTTTATTTCTCTCGGGTACTTCTCGGTCTGTTTTCTTCGAATCTTTATTTTCCTAATGTAATAATACATGTATTTTGTGCCATACATATTATAGTATACTAATATTGTAAATTCGTGTAAGTAATATATATTATATCACTTCCACTCTATTCACTTTCTAAACCGCAAATTACTCCCTAGATTCACTATCTCTCAAAACTTTTACTCCTTCGCTCTTTATCAAACTTCCACTCCCTCGTCTGCACCGTGCTGTTTCTTGTAATCTATATTTGATCAACTTGAAGATCGCAGAACCGGAGCAACTTGAAGATCAAAGAAACGCTGGAAAGATCGCAGTACCGTATTATCTTGAAAAACAAAGAAACGCTAAAAATATCGGAGAACCTTATCACTGTGAAGATTGCAGTTTGTTCATCACGTATCTCGGCGCCAACGCATCTTAATCTCTATCATTTTATTTCTCTCGGGTACTTCTCGGTCTGTTTTCTTCGAATCTTTATTTTCCTAATGTAATAATACATGTATTTTGTGCCATACATATTATAGTATACTAATATTGTAAATTCGTGTAAGTAATATATATTATATCACTTCCACTCTATTCACTTTCTAAACCGCAAATTACTCCCTAGATTCACTCTCCCTCATAACTTTCACTCCTTCACTCTTTCACGAACTAACACTCCCTCGTCTGCACCGCGCTATTTCTTGTAATCTATATTTAATCATAGCATCATACTGTTTATTCTAATATGTAATTGGCGCATCAACGTGCATATTACGGTTTGTTCAGATCTTTCTTTTGATCGGCGTCTTGAAGATCTTAGAACCGCGTCATTGTTGAAAGATCGCAGAACCGAGGCAACATTAAGATGAAAGAAACGCTGGAAAGATTGCAGAACCGTATTATCTTGAAAATCAAAGAAGTGCTAGAAAGATCGTAGAACCTTATCACTGTGAAGATATTGCAGTTTGTTCTTCACTGTATCTCGGCACCAACGCATCTTAATCTCTATCATTTACTTTCTCTCGGGTACTTCTCGATCTTTTTTCTCCGAATATTTATTTTCCTAATGTAATAATACATGTATTTTGTGCCATACATATTTTAGTATACTAATATTGTAAATTCGTGTAAGTAATATATATTATATCACTTCCACTCTATTCACTTTCTAAACCGCAAATTACTCCCTAGTTTCACTATTTCTCAAAACTTTCACTCCTTCACTCTTTCACAAACTTCCACTCCCTCGTCTGAACCGCGCTATTTCTTGTAATCTATATTTGATCGAAGCATCGTACTGTTTATTATAATCTGTCTTTCTTTTAATCGGCTGCTTGAAGATCACAGAACCGCGTCATTATGGAAAGATCAAAGAACCGGAGGAACTTGAAGATCAAAGAAACGCTGGAAAGATTGCAGAACCGTATTATCTTGAAAATCAAAGAAGCGCTGGAAAGATCGTAGAACCTTATCACTGTGAAGATACTGCAGTTTGTTCTTCACTGTATCTCGGCACCAACGCATCTTAATCTCTATCATTTACTTTCTCTCGGGTACTTCTCGATCTTTTTTCTTCGAATCTTTATTTTCCTAATGTAATAATACATGTATTTTGTGCCATACATATTGTAGTATAATAATATTGTAAATTCGTGTAAGTAATATATATTATATCACTTCCACTCTATTCACTTTCTAAATAGCAAATTACTCCCTAGATTCACTCTCCGTCAAAACTTTCACTCCTTCACTCTTTCACGAACTTCCACTCCCTCGTCTGCACCACGCTATTTCTTGTAATCTATATTTAATCAAAGCATCATACTGTTTATTCTAATTTGTAATTGGCGCATCAACGTGCAGATTACGGTTGTTCAAATCTTTCTTTTGATTGGCGTCTTGAACATCACAGAACCACGTTATTATGGAAAGATCGCAGAACCGGAGCAACTTTAAGATCAAAGAAACGCTGGAAGGATTGCAGATCCGTATTATCTAAAACATCAAAGAAATGCTGGAAAGATCGTAGAACCTTATCACTGTGAAGATTGATGTTTATTCCTCACCGTGTCTCGGCGCCAACGCATCTTAATCTCTATCATTTTCTTTCTCTCAGGTACTTCTCGATCTTTTTTCTTCGAATCTTTATTTTCCTAATGTAATAATACATGTGTTTTGTGCCTTATATATTTTAGTATACTAATATTGTAAATTCGTGTAAGTAATATATATTATATCACTTTCACTCTATTCACTTTCTAAACCGCAAATTACTCCCTAGATTCACCATCTCTCAAAACTTTTACTCCTTCACTCTTTATCGAACTTCCACTCCCTCGTCTGCACCTTGCTGTTTCTTGTAATCTATATTTGATCAACTTGAAGATCGCAGAACCGGAGCAACTTGAAGATCAAAGAAACGCTGGAAAGATCGCAGTACCGTATTATCTTGAAAAACAAAGAAACGCTAAAAATATCGGAGAACCTTATCACTGTGAAGATTGCAGTTTGTTCATCACCATATCTCGGCGCCAACGCATCTTAATCTCTATCATTTTATTTCTCTCGGGTACTTCTCGGTCTGTTTTCTTCGAATCTTTATTTTCCTAATGTAATAATACATGTATTTTGTGCCATACATATTATAGTATACTAATATTGTAAATTCGTGTAAGTAATATATATTATATCACTTCCACTCTATTCACTTTCTAAACCGCAAATTACTCCCTAGATTCACTATCTCTCAAAACTTTTACTCCTTCACTCTTTATCGAACTTCCACTCCCTCGTCTGCACCGTGCTGTTTCTTGTAATCTATATTTGATCAACTTGAAGATCGCAGAACCGGAGCAACTTGAAGATCAAAGAAACGCTGGAAAGATCGCAGTACTGTATTATCTTGAAAATCAAAGAAATGCTAAAAATATCGGAGAACCTTATCACTGTGAAGATTGCAGTTTGTTCATCATTCTATCTCGGCGCCAACTCATCTTAATCTCTATCATTTTATTTCTCTCGGGTACTTCTCGGTCTGTTTTCTTCGAATCTTTATTTTCCTAATATAATAATACATGTATTTTGTGCCATACATATTATAGTATACTAATATTGTAAATTCGTGTAAGTAATATATATTATATCACTTCCACTCTATTCACTTTCTAAACCGCAAATTACTCCCTAGTTTCACTATTTCTCAAAACTTTCACTCCTTCACTCTTTCACAAACTTCCTCTCCCTCGTCTGAACCGCGCTATTTCTTGTAATCTATATTTGATCGAAGCATCGTACTGTTTATTATAATCTGTAACCGGCGCATCAACGTGGAGATTACGGTTTGTTCTAATCTTTCTTTTAATCGGCGTCTTGAAGATCACAGAACCGTGTCATTATGGAAAGATCAAAGAACCAGAGGAACTTGAAGATGAAAGAAACGCTAGAAAGATTGCAGAACCGTATTATCTTGAAAATCAAAGAAGCACTGAAAAGATCGTAGAACCTTATCACTGTGAAGATATTGCAGTTTGTTCTTCACTGTATCTCGGCACCAACGCATCTTAATTACTATCATTTACTTTCTCTCGGGTACTTCTCGATCTTTTTTCTTCGAATCTTTATTTTCCTAATGTAATAATACATGTATTTTGTGCCATACATATTTTAGTATACTAATATTCTAAATTCGGGTAAGTAATATATATTATATCACTTCCACTCTATTCACTTTCTAAACCGCAAATTACTCCCTAGTTTCACTATTTCTCAAAACTTTCACTCCATCACTCTTTCACAAACTTCCACTCCCTCGTCTGAACCGCGCTATTTCTTGTAATCTATATTTAATCGAAGCATCGTACTGTTTATTATAATCTGTAACCGGCGCATCAACGTGGAGATTACGGTTTGTTCTAATCTTTCTTTTAATCGGCTGCTTGAAGATCACAGAACCGCGTCATTGTGGAAAGATCAAAGAACCGGAGGAACTTGAAGATGAAAGAAACGCTGGAAAGATTGCAGAACCGTATTATCTTGAAAATCAAAGAAGTGCTGGAAAGATCGTAGAACCTTATCACTGTGAAGATATTGCAGTTTGTTCTTCATTGTATCTCGGCACCAACGCATCTTAATCTCTATCATTTACTTTCTCTCGGGTACTTCTCGATCTTTTTTCTTCGAATCTTTATTTTCCTAATGTAATAATACATGTATTTTGTGCCATACATATTTTAGTATACTAATATTGTAAATTCGGGTAAGTAATATATATTATATCACTTCCACTCTATTCACTTTCTAAACCGCAAATTACTCCCTAGTTTCACTATTTCTCAAAACTTTCACTCCATCACTCTTTCACAAACTTCCACTCCCTCGTCTGAACCGCGCTATTTCTTGTAATCTATATTTGATCGAAGCATCGTACTGTTTATTATAATCTGTAACCGGCGCATCAACGTGGAGATTACGGTTTGTTCTAATCTTTCTTTTAATTGGCTGCTTGAAGATCACAGAACCGCGTCATTGTGGAAAGATCAAAGAACCGGAGGAACTTGAAGATCAAAGAAACGCTGGAAAGATTGCAGAACCGTATTATCTTGAAAATCAAAGAAGCGCTGGAAAGATCGTAGAACCTTATCACTGTGAAGATATTGCAGTTTGTTCTTCACTGTATCTCGGCACCAACGCATCTTAATCTCTATCATTTACTTTCTCTCGGGTACTTATCGATCTTTTTTCTTCGAATCTTTATTTTCCTAATCTAATAATACATGTATTTTGTGCCATACATATTGTAGTATACTAATATTGTAAATTCGTGTAAGTAATATATATTATATCACTTCCACTCTATTCACTTTCTAAACAGCAAATTACTCCCTAGATTCACTCTCCGTCAAAACTTTCACTCCTTCACTCTTTCACGAACTTCCACTCCCTCGTCTGCACCACGCTATTTCTTGTAATCTATATTTAATCAAAGCATCATACTGTTTATTCTAATCTATAATCGGCGCATCAACGTGCAGATTACGGTTGTTCAAATATTTCTTTTGATTGGCGTCTTGAAGATCACAGAACCACGTCATTATGGAAAGATCGCAGAACTGGAGCAATTTTAAGATCAAAGAAACGCTGGAAAGATTGCAGATCTGTATTATCTAAAACATCAAAGAAATGCTGGAAAGATCGTAGAACCTTATCACTGTGAAGATTGATGTTTATTCCTCACCGTATCTCGGCGCCAACGCATCTTAATCTCTATCATTTTCTTTCTCTCAGGTACTTCTCGATCTTTTTTCTTCGAAACTTTATTTTCCTAATGTAATAATACATGTGTTTTGTGGCATACATATTTTAGTATACTAATATTGTAAATTCGTGTAAGTAATATATATTATATCACTTCCACTCTATTCACTTTCTAAACCGCAAATTACTCCCTAGATTCACCATCTCTCAAAACTTTTACTCCTTCACTCTTTATCGAACTTCCACTCCCTCGTCTGCACCGTGCTGTTTCTTGTAATCTATATTTGATCAACTTGAAGATCACAGAACCTGAGCAACTTGAAGATCAAAGAAACGCTGGAAAGATCGCAGTACCGTATTATCTTGAAAATCAAAGAAACGCTAAAAATATCGGAGAACCTTATCACTGTGAAGATTGCAGTTTGTTCATCACCATATCTCGGCGCCAACGCATCTTAATCTCTATCATTTTATTTCTCTCGGGTACTTCTTGGTCTATTTTCTTCGAATCTTTATTTTCCTAATGTAATAATACATGTATTTTGTGCCATACATATTATAGTATACTAATATTGTAAATTCCTGTAAGTAATATATATTACATTACTTCCACTCTATTCACTTTCTAAACCGCAAACTACTCCCTAGATTCACTCTCCCTCATAACTTTCACTCCTTCACTCTTTCACGAACTTCCACTCCCTCGTCTGCACCGCGCTATTTCTTGTAATCTATATTTAATCGAAGCATCATACTGTTTATTCTAATATATAATTGGTGCATCAACGTGCATATTACAGTTTGTTCAGATCTTTCTTTTGATCGGCGTCTTGAAGATCACAGAACCGCGTCATTGTGGAAAGATCGAAGAACCAAGGCAACTTTAAGATCAAAGAATTGTTGGAAAGATCGTAGAACTTTATCACTGTGAAGATTGATGTTTGTTCATCACCGTATCTCGGCGCCAACGCATCTTAATCTCTATCATTTTCTTTCTCTCAGGTACTTCTCGATCTTTTTTCTTCGAATATTTATTTTCCTAATGTAATAATACATGTATTTTGTGCCATACATATTTTAGTATACTAATATTGTAAATTCGTGTAAGTAATATATATTATATCACTTCCACTCTATTCACTTTCTAAACCGCAAATTACTCCCTAGTTTCACTATTTCTTTAAACTTTCACTCCTTCACTCTTTCACAAACTTCCACTCCCTCGTCTGAACCGCGTTATTTCTTGTAATCTATATTTGATCGAAGCATCGTACTGTTTATTCTAATCTGTAACCGGCGCATCAACGTGGAGATTACGGTTTGTTCTAATCTTTATTTTAATCGGCATCTTGAAGATCACAGAACCGCGTCATTGTGGAAAGATCACAGAACCGGAGGAACTTGAAGATCAAAGAAACGCTGGAAAGATTGCATATCCGTATTATCTTGAAAATCAAAGAAACACTAGAAATATCGTAGAACCTTATCACTGTGAAGATTGCAGTTTGTTCTTCATTGTATCTCGGCACCAACGCATCTTAATCTCTATCATTTACTTTCTCTCGGGTATGTAACATCCCAAAATTTCTTATTTAATTAATTTAATTAAGTTTTAAATTAATTAATTTGAATTAGCATTTTATTGGAATTATGTTGGGAGAAATAATAAAATATAGTGTTGGGTCATTGGTGGAGTTAGTAATGTGGGGGTGTTAGTGTGAAGGAGCCCATTACTAAATTATGTTATGTTTTCATAAAACAAGAAAATAAGAGAAAATTGAGAAATAGATGAGGTAAACCTACGAGGGAGAGAAGAAGAACTCATGGGCAAAAGCTATTTTTGCAACTCTTTGGCAGCCTTCACAAATCATGCCATAACTTTCTCCTCGTAACTCCAAATCAGGTAATTCTTGAAGGTTCGGATTCTACACGAAATTTCCTTCGATTTGATATATTAATTCGTGTCAGGGAGGTTCTCGATGAGGGAGATAAGCGAGTTTGAATATTGGGGATTCTTGCCGAAAGTGGAGAAAAGAGGCTTACGGGTTTGATGGAGAAGAAGGGGAAAAGTTCAGATTTTTGGCTAAGGTAAGGGGGGACTCTTCCGGTTAACATCTTTTATCGTATTATAGATAATAGGACTGATTTAGATGCATTGTTTGGGTCAATTGGTTATATGCTAGATTGGGGTTTTGGGGTGATTTTGAGGGGAATTGTATGATGTGATGAATTGCATGATTATATGATTGTTATGATGATTAAATGATCCTCTTTGTGTGTTATATTTGTGTTATAATATGTATGTGGCTGATATGGTGGTATTTGAGGTTCATGACATAACTTGGTTTGGGTTTTGGGGATTTTGGGGTAAATCCCGTAATGCTGTCAATTGCGATGAAAGCTCTGACTTTTGCCAGTTCGCGCCGCGAAGGTAGGTGCCCGTCGCGAAGGCGTAGTTCTTTTCTCGTTTCGCGCCGCGAGCATTTGTTTGTGCCGCGAAGGCGTGTTTCTATTCGTTACGCGCTGCGGACTGTGTGTGGCGCCGCGTGCTGTAGCGATAATTGTTTTCTTGTAAAAAGTTAAAGATGTGTAACTTTCAAACCGTATGTCCGTTTTAGAAGCCGTTTTGGACGTTGTTCCTTAAATTGAATGCTCTACCATATGAAATAAATAAAACAACAATAACTTGATTTTATTTTGAAAAGTACCGTTTTCTCCAAATGTGGTTTATTCTGGTTTTGCATAGTTGATGAGGTGCAATGATTATTGTTTGCATATTTGAATATGTGCAATGATGTGTGCTGTGATAATGTGGTTGCTTCTGCGTGTTATGCAAATGGATGTTGTTCATGGTAAATATGATTATCATGTATTTTGATGAATGATGATGTAAATACTCTGTTGTTGTTGTTGTTGGGTTGATTTGTGGTACTTAGTACACGATTGTGAGAGGTGTTATTGTGGTTGCACTAAGTGGCGGATGTTCTATATGTTATGATGTCGTGGTGGTAATTTGTGTTTGATATACATATATTGTTGAGGTAAAATATGTATTTTATTATGGTTGAGAAATAGCATAATTGTGTGTGGCTATTGATTATTGTGTTGGTTGATGATTATGATATTTGGATGGTTTATGTGGATGATGAGCATGTTATGGTTGATACATGCATTTAATAATCATTATGTGGCTGATCCTTGACGATGGTGGATCAGTGGTAGCTAATTCCCATTGTGTGGAATTAGTGAGTGGGTGTTGCCGTATCCTTGACGATGGTGGATCGGTGAGATGGGTGATCCCAAATTTTGGTACCACATGCATATAGTTGCATTTGCATTAGGATACTTGTGTTATCATAACATGAATGGAAGATTGTCCAATGTTATAATATGTGATGATTGTGTAATGGCTATGATTTGTTTGGATGAATTATGGTGTTGTTTCTTGGTAATGTATTCTATTTGTTGTTGTATGTTGATGAGTAGTTCCTGACCATCTGAATATAATGAAATTGGATGAATAATGTGACTATGATGTGTTATTGTTTATGATTCGATAACATTTGTTAATTGTGAATGAGACTCACCCTTACTGTTGATATTTTCAGATTGAGGATAACGGCTTTTGGCTCGGTGAGGATTAGCTCATGAGTCAATTCGTTTAGTATAGCGTCGATGTCATGCTATGATATTGTAACACTGAGGGAACGCTAGTTTAGAGATGATGATGATACTCTATTTTGTTTTTATTTGAGTAATTTTGTGAGATATTGCATAGATGATGTTATGCTTATCTGTTGATTAATGTTCCGCTGTATAGAAACATGATTTTGTTAAATGGATGATATGCCCTAAGCGAAGCATGACAATTGATTTTTGATAATTTGTTTTAAATTGAATTGTGGCACCCTTTTTTTCATGTTTTACTCTGAATTATTTTATTAATTTCCGCGGGGTTTAGAAGGGTGTTACAGGGTACTTCTCGATCTTTTTTCTTCGAATCTTTATTTTCCTAACGTAATAATACATGTATTTTGTGCCATACATATTGTAGTATACTAATATTGTAAATTCGTGTAAGTAATATATATTATATCACTTCCACTCTATTCACTTTCTAAACAGCAAATTACTCCCTAGATTCACTCTCCGTCAAAACTTTCACTCCTTCACTCTTTCACGAACTTCCACTCCCTCGTCTGCACCGTGCTATTTCTTGTAATCTATATTTAATCAAAGCATCATATTGTTTATTCTAATCTGTAATCGGCGCATCAACGTGCAGATTACGGTTGTTCAAATCTTTCTTTTGATCGGCGTCTTGAAGATCACAGAACCACGTTATTATGGAAAGATCGCAGAACCGGAGCAACTTTAAGATCAAAGAAACGCTGGAACGATTGCAGATCCGTATTATCTAAAACATCAAAGAAATGCTGGAAAGATCGTAGAACCATATCACTGTGAAGATTGATGTTTATTCCTCACCGTATCTCGGCGCCAACGCATCTTAATCTCTATCATTTTCTTTCTCTAAGATACTTCTCGATCTTTTTTCTTCGAATCTTTATTTTCCTAATGTAATAATACATGTATTTTGTGCCATACATATTTTAGTATACTAATATTGTAAATTCGTGTAACTAATATATATTATATCACTTCCACTCTATTCACTTTCTAAACCGCAAATTACTTCCTAGATTCACTATCTCTCAAAAGTTACACTCCTTCGCTCTTTGTCGAACTTCAACTCCCTCGTCTGCACTGTGCTGTTTCTTGTAATCTATATTTGATCAACTTGAAGATCGCAGAACCGGAGCAACTTGAAGATCAAAGAAATGCTGGAAATATCGCAGTACCGTATTATCTTGAAAATCAAAGAAACGCTAGAAATATCGGAGAACCTTATCACTGTGAAGATTGCAGTTTGTTCATCACCGTATCTCGGAGCCAACGCATCTTAATCTCTATCATTTTATTTCGCTCGGGTACTTCTCGGTCTTTTTTCTTCGAATCATTATTTTCCTAATGTAATAATACATGTATTGTGTGCCATACATATTGTAGTATACTAATATTGTAAATTCGTGTAAGTAATATATATTATATACCTTCCACTCTATTCACTTTCTAAACCGCAAATTACTCCCTAGATTCACTCTCCCTCATAACTTTCACTCCTTCACTCTATCACGAACTTCCACTCCCTCGTCTGCACCGCGCTATTTCTTGTAATCTATATTTAATCGAAGCATCATACTGTTTATTCTAATATGTAATCGGCGCATCAACATGCAGATTACAGTTTGTTTTGATCTTTCTTTTGATCGGCGTCTTGAAGATCACAGAACCGCGTCATTGTGGAAAGATCGCAGAACCGGAGCAACTTGAAGATCAAAGAAATGGTGGAAAGATCGCAGAACCGTATTATCTTGAAAATCAAATAAATGCTGGAAAGGTCGTAGAACCGTATTATCTTGAAAATCAAAGAAATGCTGGAAAGATCGTAGAACCTTATCACTATGAAGATTGCAGTTTGTTGGTCACCGTATCTCGGCGCCAACGCATCTAAATCTCTATCATTTTCTTTCTCTCGGGTACTTCTCGATCTTTTTTCTTCGAATCTATATTTTCTTAATGTAATAAGACATGTATTTTGTGCCATACATATTGTAACGTCCCGAAAATTCTTATTTAATTAATTTAATTGAGTTTTAAATTAATTATTGGAAATTAACATTTTATCGAATTATGTGGAAAAATATAAAATGTTAAGTTATTGGGCCATGCGGTGGAATTAGTAAAGTGGGGGTGTAATTGTGAAGGAGCCCATTTCTAATTTTATATTTTTCATATAATAAGGGAAACAAGAGGAGAAAGAAATTAGAACGTGAAAACAAGAAGTTGTGAGAAGAGGAACTGAAGAACGTGAAGGAGAACCAAAGAGGAAGAAGACCCAATTCAAGAATTTGGCTAAGGTAAGGGGGACTTATCTGATTAGCATCTATTATCGGGTTAGGAGTTAATAGCATAAAATAGATGTGGAATTCGTATCAATTAAGTCATATGATAGGTTTAGGGATTGGGTTAAATTGTGTGACTTTTAATCCTTTGTTGAATCCGTGATGTGTATGATGTTATGGTGTTAATTGATACTTGAATTGTATATTCTAATGTGCAATTTGTGTTGTATGTGTGGTTCATTTTCTGAAACTCGTACTGGTATGGTTTTGAGGGCATTTGGGATGTGTAGAATGCTGTTTTCTACAGGTTGGGGTTTCTGAAATTACCGGTTCGCACCGCGTACATAGGTTGCGCCGCGAACGAATGGGCAGAATGCCAGGAAGTTGTGATACGCACAGGTCGCGCCGCGTACCAGTGTTGGCGCCGCGAAGGCGTAACTTTTTCTTGTTTCGCGCCGCGTGCATATGTTTGCGCCAGGAATAGCTTGGCAGAGAGCCAAGGATTTTTTAGACGTTCAGTTCCCGCCGCGAACCAAGATGGCGGCGCGTGCTGTTGATGTTTGGGATATTTTAAAAAGTTTAAAGATGCATAACTTTTTAACTGTTGGTCCGTTTGATGTGTCGTTTGGAGCTAAACGAACCTTATAAAATAATCTATATGATGTTGATTGATTGGTTTTAGAATGATGAGAGTACATGTATGCTATTTCTTATTGATGATGATGATTGGTGCAAATACGTGTATGTTTTCTATATGATGGTGATGAGATTGTAATTGAATGATGTTAATATATATAAACATACTTGATGGTGATGATGGTGTTGATGATGATGATGATGGTGATGGTATAAGTATGTTGTATATGTTGCATTCATTCATATTCATTGATGATGTTGTATCCATGATGATGTGTTGGATCAGTAAAGAACATGATTCCCATTGTGTGGAATCTGTGCTGGCAGGGCCGTATCTTGATGATGTTGGATCGGTCATGGGTTATTCCCATTTGATGATGTTGGTACCACATGCATAGTGTCCGTTCATACATATTTATAATTTTATAACAGGATTGGATGTATTCCAGTGTTGTATATGTTGATGATGTGTTAGTTGTTTGTTTGTGATGGTGAGACTTGTTTTGAATGTCTGTTTATGAAACAATTGGGTGAACGATGCAACTGTGATGTGTTATTACTTTATGACCCTATAACATTTGTTAATTATGATGAGACTCACCCTTACATGTTATCATTTTCAGATTGAGGATAGCGGTTGTTCGACTCGGCGAGGATTAGCTCATGAGTCAGTGTTTTAGTTAGCGTCATGTGTCATGCTCTGATAGTTGTAACACTGGGGACGCGATGTTTAGAGTTTATGTTTTATGACTCTAGTTATGTTTTGAAGGATAAGTTTTAAAGATGTTAAACTTAGTCCGTTTGATTTAATTTCCGCTGTGTTAACATGAACTGTTTTTAATTAATGATGATTACCTCACTGAACCCATGACATGACTGAATGATGTTTATTTATTATGAATTGTGGCACCCTTATTTCATGTACTATGAATACTTGTTTAAATTGTCGCGGGGTTAGTAAGGGGTGTTACATATATCACTTCCACTCTATTCACTTTCTAAACCGCAAATTACTCGCTAGATTCACTCTCTCTCTGAAATTTCACTCCTATCTCTCTCTCTCTCTCTGAACTTCCACTCCAGCGTCAGCACCGCGCTGTTTCTTGTAATCTATCTTTGATCGAAGCATCGTACTGTTTATTCTAATCTGTAATCGGCGCATCAACGTGCAGATTACAGTTTGTTCTGATCTTTCTTTTGATCGACGTCATTGTGGAAAGATTGCAGAACCGGAGCAACTTGAAGATCAAAGAAACGCTGGAAAGATCGCAAAACCGTACTATCTTAAAAATCAGAGAAACGCTAGAAAGATCGTAGAACCTTATCACTGTGAAGATAGCAGTTTGTTCATCACCGTATCTTGGCGCCAACGCATCTCAATCTCTATCATTTTTTTCTCTCAGGTACTTCTCGATCTTTTTTCTTCGAATCTATATTTTTCTAATGTAATAATACATGTATTATGTGACATACATATTGTAGTATATTAATATTGTAAATACGTGTAAATAATTTATTGAATTCTATTATATTTGTTTGTTATTGTAATATATATAATATAATTTTTGGTTTCTATTATATTCGTTTCAATTGTAATTGTTTATTCGATTCATATTAAAATTGTTTGTGTTTTATTGCAAGTATATAATTTTTGGTTTCTATTATATTCTTGAGTAGTATTGTACTACAATATATAAATTTTGTTTGATTCCAATTTTAACAATATATTCACTTTATATTATATTTGTTCATATTTTATTGTAATATAATATAACATAATTTTTGTTTGAGTTAATTTGGGGTTTTAGAATAATATAATATATTTGGTTTATATTATATATTATACTATGTTTATATTATAATTTTTGTTTCAACTAATTTGGAGTTTTAACTTTGCTGACAAATATATTCTCCTTAATGATCTACTACGTCAATTTTGATTTTAAGCAGCACATCTACGAGAGCGCTTTTAGGCAAAAACGCTGCTATAGGTTTCGCTAAAAATAAAATTAAAAATAAAACTAAAAATCAAGGGAAAAAAGCACTACGATAGGAGATCCTACGAAAGCGTTTTTAAAAAGCGCTTTATAAGACTACCTTAAGAAAGCGCTTTATAAAAGCGCTGCTTTAGGGGAGGATATGAAAGCGCTTTTAAAAGCGCTGCTATAGGGCTAGGCTACAAAAGCGCTTTAAAGAAAAAAAAAAGCGCTGGTATAGGGTACCTACGAAAGCGCTTTTTAAAAGCTTTGGCGTAGCTTATTTAAAATTAAATTTTTTAAAATAAAACACGCGTTTTGCCTCTCAGAATGACAAAACCCTAATTCGAACAACACCACCACCACCTCTACCACCACCAGCTCCATCACCTTTCACTCTCCTACTCGCCGTAGTCGCCGACGAGCAGCACCACCACCACCTCTACTGCAGTCTTTATCGCCTTCTCTAGGTTCCACTTCCTCTCTCACATTCAATTCTTCTAATATTTTATTCGTTAGTTTTTTTTCTTCTTCTCCTTCTGTTGTGCGTGTTCTTGTTTGTTCTTCTTCTCCTTCTGTTAGAATGGAATCCTTATAACCAAGTAGTTGGGTTTAATGCTGCAAAGTTGATAAGCTACATTGGTACACTTGTTCGTATGCATATTCCAATCTCCGTACCTACATGGAAAAATAAAGACTTGGGTGAGAAAAAAGATAGGATTTGGACTGAGCTAAGGGTACCATATATGGTTGTTGTTATTTTCTTTATCTTGACGATAATGTGTTTAAATTACTTATACTAACACACTCTATGCATATGTTTTTTTGTATAGGTCTCTTAACATACCAGATGCCCGTAAACCCTACATAATTGGTTTGGCCGGAAAAAGAAATAGAGGGTGGAAAGCTTTTTTTAACAAACACCTATCTTAAGGATGATGAAGGAAATTTTGTTGAAGAGGATCCGAGACGTCCAGAAAAGTATAAGAACTTCATTGATGATAAACATTGGGTTGAGTTTGTAAAACAAAGAAAAGATGAAGATTTCCAGAAAAAGGAGTGCCAAAAATAGCGCGAGAGCATCAAAACACGTGTATCCATATAAAAAAGGACGTTTGGGATATGCACGCTTAGAGGAAAAAATTGTAAGTAAATAGAAATGATATGTTCTTATTAATTGTCTAAATGTGTTGTAATTGACGATCTTATCATTTGTATCAATGCGTAGTTAGAGGAGACGAAAAGTGAGGAAACCTCACTTCCAGTACATTTGTTATCGAAGAAAGCTCGTGTAAGCAAGAATCGAGTTGTTGATCCCGATGTTCAACAAATTTATGATGAATGTGTAAGTATAACATTGTGTCTTTAATTAAATCAAATGTTTATTAATATATAATTGATTTTTTTATCTCCACTAATAATTTTGATATGTAAATGAATTACGGGAGACCATGTCGCAATCGGTATCCACAAGTGAGGACCAGGATAACAGGAGCGTACTTAGTAGAGCATTAAATGTTGTTGAGTATTCCAATCGGGTGAGGGGTAAAGGTCATGGCGTGACTCCAACCTCTTTCTATAAGCATCCTAGGAGAAGAAATCCTACCAATGAAGAAGTGATGCAAAAATTACAGGATTTACAAGCACAAATTTGTGAATTGCAAAGAGATAAGTAGAGATATATGAGGGGAAAGTGCAATACTTCATCGTTGAAAGAAACTAGTGACAAAGCTAGTATCAAGTGTCAAAATAAATTTCCCGAAGTAATTATAAATTATTTTTCCTTACAATTGTTCTATTTGTGTAATAATAATGACTCTATATTGTTCAAGTTTCTCTTTTTTTTTCCACCTATTTCTATTATTGAATTAATAGTAACATATTTATTATTGGTTTAGGGCATTTATCTTGCCAACTATATTTATCGTCACCGGATTATCGCCTAGTTGGCAAGGGAAAAGTGCGCAACACTTTGGGAGATTTACTTCACCATAGACCGCTCCTGGATGGACACCTGAAAGTATCAGTTGATGTTGTATTAGATCATGATGCGATGCTACCGGTACCTGACATGGTCTCAGAGACAACATTGTTACGAGATGCAATAGGGTCATTTGTTGCATGGCCATCGGAACTCATTTTTATTGATGCTAAGGTATGTTGAAAACCATTATGAATATTTTAGTTTTCAAATGTCAATTCTGAACCGTTAAGTTAATTATTTTTTTACATGATAATTTTAGACTCCTACAAAACCCGCATATAAGGGTAAAGGGATTTTGCAGCACAGCGACTCTGTTGCATCAATAAAAGAGGTACATTTAAAGTGTTAATTATATGATCTGAATCTAAAACTACATGATTTTATAATTTACCTAAGTTATATAATTTTTAGGAATCTTCTCAAGGGTCACAACAAGTGAACCAGAAAATTGGTAGCGTACCACCCAAGAAAAGGGATCCTCCGATGACCGCTACAAAAAAAGGTGCTTTTGTGCCTCGATACCGGCAGTGTCTTGAAACAATTGTGGTAACATCAGATTTGGTGAATGGTGCTATTCGTCAAATGGATATGGATGAAGGTATCTTTGGTTTCAAATTCACCGAAACAATTAGACGAGAGGACATGGAAGAGATTTTTATGCATAAAGAATTAGGCGTCGGTGTTATGCATTCATACATCCAGTAATCCGATCAATATATTATTTACTTAGTCGAACAATTTATTTACATATTTCAAGAAAATAGTGTAATGTTTATTATATTTTTATTTAAGGGTGTTGTATGACAAATTGATGCGCGGGAATCAATTGTCAAACAGATTCCATTTCGTGTCTTCCTCCCATGTCAGTGGAGCCACAATTGTTAGGGAACCAGATTCAGTAAGAGAGCACTTAGTCAAGAGATTCATGGCCACCGGCAATACAGAAAGCTTGTATCTTTGGGCGTATAATACTATTCCAATAGGCTTAGATTTTCATTCTAAGTTTATTCTAATCTTTGTTTCTTTTGCATAGAAAATTTTCATATAAACTTTTGTTTTAATTTATAGACGTCACTGGTTATTGGTTGTTATGGATCCTGTAAAAGAAGTGGTATATTATCTGAATTTGGTAGATGGTGATTGGACCAATTATCCGGATATGAAGTCAATGATTGATACGTAAGTGAGATTGTTCTAAACATTCCTGTATATTTATATATTTAATTTTTTCTGTGACATTGGTCTAAATATATGTTTTTATTTTGTTAGAGCAATACAAGTATTCCAAAGTCAAAGAGAAGATCGAGTATCACGGACTAAATCAAGCAACATTACTTGGATCAAAGTGCAGGTACATTAGTTTTCACAATTTTGCTTATAATAGTTATGATACTTGATAAAACAAGACAATTATACATTCTTATTTGTTTTTCTATGTAGTGTGCTCAATAACGAAACAGTACAGATTGCGGATACTTCATTTTGAAGTTTATCAAAGAAATCCTTCAAATAAATCGAATAGAGATTTCAATCACGGTATGGATTTATAACTTAGGATTTGTTATATTATTTATCGGATATTTCTTATAATTTATTACTTTTAACTAAATCATGTTTATATTTTGTAGTACTTCGATGAACTCAAGTGTGCTCATTACACGAAACTTCAGTTGGAAGAAATCAAAGAAAAATTGTGTCAATATTTTATTGCGCAAAGACTCATATAAGGTATGAATTAAAGAGGATTTCTATTTTGATGGTTACAAGTTAGAAGTTAGTTATTGTTTTTTGTTAAAGGTTTTTGGTAGAAGGTTGGTTAGAATTATTAGTTATTGGAATTCGGTTAGTTTGACAAATAGGAAGGTTAGTTAGTGTCAGGGAAATTTATGCTATTAGATCCGAATAGGTTAGTGAATGTTAGTTTTTGATAGCATAAAAATTTGTTAGCTGGTTATAGATATATTAGTAAGAGAAGTTAATTGGAAATGGTGACGAAGTCTGTTAGAAATATATATACTTGACTGAACTTGAATGCGGATCGAATAGAATGCTCAGCTTCCAATTATATGCATTTATGTGTAGCTGTTCGAAATGGTAAATTGAGCTTGGATATTGTATGGATGATATGCTGTAGTATCTTGGTTTCTTCTTTGAATTTGGTTTTCAGGTTTTATGCCGGGGCATTTCATGATTGGTGTAGCAGGGCATTGGTTGAATTGAAATATGGCTAAGCTTGAAGTGAGGATATGCAAGATGAAATCAAAAGGTTTTATTGAACATGACTTGTGTAGCGTGGAAAATCTGAGATCGAAGCCATTATATTGACTAGACTCAATATTTCAGTGAAAGTCGCCACCGCGCTTTATTATTTCCAAAGGAAAAGGGAAAAGAACGAAAAAACCCAAAGTTTGTTTAAAAAAAACAAAAAGAAGAGATATTAGGTACGAGTGTTGATTATACAAGGGGAAGGTTTTAGGCACCCCTCATATCTGTGGTACTCCACAGGAACCTTTTTGAAAATTTGTGTCGTGTGTGCTAAAAAGGATTTGTTTTATTTTAAAAATAAGCTCGGCAAGGCATTGAGCCTTGGGCCTACATACCTCCTCGGTGCAATGGAGAAGTCAGAGCTAATGTAGTTCCGCTTAAAGGGAAAAACGTTTAAACACCGAATAAACACTTTATCATCGGCGGAGAGAAATACTCAGCCATTGATCTTGAGCATGAGAACAAATAAGTTCTTTGCATCGCAAATGAAAGAAGGGCTCCAACTCGAATAAAAATCGACGATTATGCCACTAGCTCTCTCACGCGGAAAAGATCTCATTATATCAATCAATTTCAAAATCGTGGGGTATCGCCACTCGTTTCAACAATTAATCGTGTCTAAACTTTTTGAAGATATTTTTAAAGAAAGGTTCTGAAAAGGTTTTACAAACATAAGAAGGTTTTGTAAAAAGGGAGAAGATTTTGAAAATTAAAGAAGTGGAGGAGATGAAGAGGCTATCCTATTGCGTAAAATAAAAGCTAAGGAAAAGAACGGTCTAACCGAAGAAGAAGCCAACACTTGACATTAAGAGTCAAGGTAGATTTCCCATCCTTTGGACTATTAATACCAACACATTACCACTTGGGGATCCAGATGAATTTATTATCTTAGCACCACTTTGCATTAAGCACATTAAAATTCTGACGAAAATCGGGCAGAGTAACGGCTGTTTTCGGGTAAAATCCTTATCTCAATGCCTTGGAATTAACCATCAAGTACTTTCAAGGAAATACCTGCATACACAAACAGACAACAATCCAATGCCAGACAGACAGAACAACCATAGAGTAATAACAGAATAAGGGTCCAGAGACACTGAGTCCATAAGTCCGAATCTCCAAAATGCTAGGGATCGTAACCAATAGCCCGAAAGTGAGCCTTATATGTTTTTTAGATTTTGGTTGTTTATTAGTGTTTTAGCATAAAAGCAAAGTATGGTCCAAGTGGACAAAAAGAAAATAGCGGAAACATAAACAAAGTGTCCAACTAGACAAAGAGAAAATAGCGGAATGTAAATATGATTAAATGATAAAATAAAGCAATAAAGCAAAATATAAAGAGCAATATAATAAATTGCGGAAATTAAAGTCAATTGTTAGATGTTAAAGATAACCATCTTGAAACTTGCCAAGTATGTTATCAAAGTTAGTAAGAAAGATCGATGGTGAGTGAAGGATGTTCTCGGATTTAAATTCAATAGAAATTTATCAGAAGCTTGATAAAATCATAGTGACTACACGATAAACTTCCATAAGTCTTAAATCAACCGCATACAATTCTCTTCCATATGTGATCTTTTTTTATTCGGGACACAAAATATTGCGCTATGTTAAGTAGATCGCCAAGTGATTTATGTAGAAATCACCCTACAACGAGGTCGGTCAAAACTTTATGTGCTAATGCATGCGAGAGAAGCGATATGTAGATCACTCTCCAAAAGCAATACCGCACGAAAAGAAAAATAGGGAGCGATCTAGTCTTTACCAAGAATCCATAAGAATTCTCAAGGCATTAATACTTTCATCGATCAAAATAAAAAGAAGTAAAAGATGGAACCACATTCAAAAGCTCATTTCATCTATAATTTCAATCACTTAATTTTCCGGATTTGGATTCTCATCCTATCGACGCCCTAAGTCCATTGAAATTAGAGAGCAATTAGACCTCTAACTTGTGATTCAAAGAAAATATCAAAAGAATGGAGTAGAAGATGAGTTAGAACCAAAAACAAGTTAAAAAATGCAAAAAACACATTCTGCTCAGATGTAAATCGATTTGCACAGAGTGTAAATCGATTTGCATAACTCTGTTTTCAAATCTGCGCAGTTTTTTAGTTATGTAAATCGATTTTCACCAGATGCAAATCGATTTGCACAACACAGTTTTTCAAAAAAAACAGCAAATCAAGAGAAGAAAACTTGTTTAAACATAAAACCAAACACCTTGTGATCTTGGATCAATTTGTGCACGAAAATGTATCAAGTAAGCAAGCAAAACTCATCAATGTAGCACCAAAGGTGCATCAAACATAAACAACAATGGATCACATCTTGGATTATGGAAAGGATCTAGAATTTTACCAAATCTTTCACAAACTTTGAATCTTCTTCAAGAACACACAACCACAAGCCTTGATCTCTCACAATTGATGAAGAGAGTGATGTTTAGATGGAGGTTTAGCTCTAAATTAGTGAGGTTCAAGATGTGACTCACTAATTTTTATGGAAGAAGAAGAGAGCTTTGAGTGAGGGGTTTGGAAAAGACGAGGAGAGAAAGAGCAAGAGTTTTCTTGGCTATCAAAGCTTCCAAAATGAGGAGGGGAATGCCTCAATTTATAGCACTTAGGCTTGGGAAATTTTGTGGCTTGGAGTTAGGATTGGAAAATAGAATTAGGCTTGGGAAATGGTTTTGGAGCCAAAAAAGAGATCCAATGGTCTTGATGCAATCACATGAGGGTTTATGATCAAATGATGTAGGTAATCAAATACTAGAGCTATGTCATGCTTCCCATGCTTGAAAATGATGTCAACACTTTCAAAAGCTGAAATTTGCCTTCATTTTTCCAAATTCGCACTGGTGCAATCGATTTACACTTTATGCAAATCTATTTACATTGCTGAAAAAGGCAAAATCTGGGGCAAAAACAGTTATGTAAATCGATTTGCACATTATGCAAATCTATTAGCACTGATGGCAGAAGCAAAATATGGGCAGAATCAGTTGTGTAAATCGATTTACACCTTATGCAAATCGATTTGCACAGTGAAATTGTTGAAAATGCCCTTTTTCGTGGATACTTTGACTTGGTACCTACAAAGCACAAACATACAAAAGCACAAGGCAATATTTTTGGTATTTTGGTTAGTAAAACAATATATACAAGAAAAACATTGGTACTTAATGATTCCTTTGCAGATGAATTGTACACAACATCACAAGCAGAGTTCTAAGTCGAAACTTCTTGATTGATGATTGATATGAAAATGATGTGTGATCTTAGGGTCAAAAATTGGGGTATGACAGATGCCCCTATTTAATTTTCTTCTATTTGGAGATGTGAGGGTTAAAATCCTCAGCTCGGCGTGATTAAAGAGACTTAAATATAAAACACACAATTTTTGAACCTAAGGTATAATGTGATGCTAATGGATGCGTCAAGTATGATTATGTAATTGAGGGAAATATAATACCACTGGGAGATAAGAAAGGATTCCACTGGGGAAAAGGCATGTGTTATCCAGGAATGGCACTGGACTTCATGGGAGAAAGAGACAATAAACAGAAGCTTTCAAGAGTAAGACATGAAGGGAATTCTGGACAGAAAAAGAGACATTCAGAGAGAAAAGTCTCTAGAACCCACATCAAGAATCATTCGGGATTAAAACAGGACTGAATTTGGAAAGGACATCCAGGAATGGCACTGGATAGAAAGGATCACGATATTCAAGAATAGCAGTGAATAAAGTGAGAAAATGAATATCCAGGAATGGCATTGGATAAAGGATCACGATATTCAAGAATAGCAGTGAATAAAGTGAAGATCACAACATCCGAGAATAGCATTGAATGAAGTGAGAAAATGATATCCAAGAATGGCATTGGATAAAAGATCACGATATTCAAGAATAGCGGTGAATAAAGTGAAGATCACAACATCCGAGAATAGCATTGAATGAAGTGAGAAAATGATATCCAAGAATGGCATTGGATAAAAGATCACGATATTCAAGAATAGTGGTGAATAAAGTGAAGATCACAACATCCGAGAATAGCATTGAAAGAAGTGAGAAAGTGAATATCCAGGAATGGAACTAGATAAAAGGATCACGATATTCAAGAATAACAGTGAATAAAGTGAAGATCACGACATCCGAGAATAGCATTGAATGAAGTGAGAAACATCTTTCAGGAATGGCGCTGAAAGTAGAAAGGGACGTCTAGGAATAGAACTAGATGGAGAAGACAAACAAGCATCTGTTTTTGGTAAGTGCCAAGTGAGTTGGACTTTGATTTCAAGATAAGATGTTGATAACAACAAGACCTCGGAAGAATGTAAATGAGTATGAATTTGTTTCTATGCATGATGTTATATTTTTCTATGCATGATGAATGCTTAATGCAATGTGATAATTTGTGACAATTTGAGGTAGACTCTTTTGTGAGGCACGATAGGAACTCTGATTCCTCAACACGGGAGCTCTGCCTATTCTGCTTATGAAGAAGATGCTTGGACACATTTCTTGTCACATTGGTAACTCTATCAGACTGGTGATCCTCTAAGAAGGATTGATAAAACTACTTGGGGGATTACTGAAGAAGATTGCCCCTGATTGACCAATTGTTGTAAGTTAACTGATCATGGCTTCAGGTGAACTGTACTCGGGATGAACTGATCATGGCTTCAGTTTTTGAAATGCATGTTGGGATGGCTTTCCCCAGTATAAGTCTAGAAATGATATTATGATCAACAAATCTTGTCTGAACATCGGAATAATAGGATCTTGAAATAATGTGCCCCTGATAGGACCACTGATCAAGTTTCTCGACTGTTTGAACTTCCTGAAAGATGAGTGTTTACTTGCAAATAAAATGTTCATTCAAGAATGGTATTTTTAATGCAATGCTCAAAACATATTTTTGAAATCAAAATCATTATTGGAATGAATGTTATTGATGTAAAGCAAATGGAATCACTGGTCAAAACATAAAGGTCAAGACATTCAAAGTGAAAGATAAAGAAAAGATATGATATCAAAACAAATGATTGGAAAATCTCATGGGAGTCAGCTTACGCAACCTTGTTGTAGTATGCTTTCAAACAAACCTTGCTTCAATTAGGTCTTTTAAAGGTTGTAATGTGGCCTGGTTCACGGTTTCAGAAACAAAGGATGTAAGGCTCAAAATTTGATTGTACCCACCCCATCTTCGTGATGATCTCCAGTCCTAAAACTCAGTTAATTCGACTTATGCATTCAGGTTCCAAGAGACTTCTGGAATTGCACCTTTGATAATGATGATAGTTCATAAGCAAAGAGAACTTTTGAGATGGCAATCACTTCTTCCTTTTGGTAGTCACAACATTATGTTGTTCAGGAATTTATTGACTTCTCTTTTCCCATCTTTTTTTCTTTTGATATCCCTAACTTTTGCCTGAACTGTTTATTTTGAATTTACAGTCAGCGGGATGCCCCCCTTTTTTTGACTTAGCAGACTTTTCTTTGATTATATACTTTTTGTATACACATTTTTTTTTAAAAGATAGTGATTTCCTTGCTTAATGATTGATGAACCATCATTGGCTTTTGATTGACATCTCCAACACTTCTTTGATGTATGCAGAGGACAGCTTGTGATTTAAACCTTTATTGAAAGGTGTACTGAATGATTCTCTTGAAATAGAATGCACAGCTAAATTATCTGAGAACTACCCTGCCCCAGGTTTAAAATGTGGGTTTTTTCGTACAGAAAGAAACACCAACTTCGAAGGCTCAGAGAGGTTGACGAAGGATTAACTTCCATATTTCTCCAGTGTTTGGGAATTGAAACAATGCATGTACATCATCAGCAGAGTTTTATTTGAAAGCATACAGTTCAACAACTTGGGTATTTCGTTGTCATCATCCTCCCTCCAATCTTTGCATAAAACACAAGTTTAATAGAGAAAGCAAATGGAAGATTTTTTTTTTGTAAAATAAGGAATAAACATAAACATAGTGGATGTGAATGAATTCAAAATATGCAATGCTCATTTCATTAAAATTAACATTCAAGAAACAAACAAAGTTCGAAAGCAAAACAGTTAAGGAAATGCAAACAGTAAAGAAACAAGGCCTAGTGACTAATCAGCAACAGGGATGAGCTATCTCGTCTGAAACACATGGCTTTAGGAAAATCGGGCTTTGACTTGTTTTTAGCCACTCTAATCTGGTAAAGGATTAGTGACAACATTAGGACCCATATCCTTGAAAGAGAGCATCTTCGATCTCACCAACTCTTGAACTCTAGTCTTCAAAGCATAACAACCTTCTAAATCATGGCCAGCACCACCCTGATGGAACTCACAATGAAGATCAGGTCGGAATCCTTTTGAGGGAGGATTTCGAGGAGGTGGCATAGCTCTTGTTGTAATCAACCTTTTATGAACCAATGCAGGATACAATTCAGTGTAAGACATAGGAATAGGATCAAAGTGAGTCCTATCACGGTTCGTATTCTGATTAGCAACCTGAGGTTGAGGAACTTGAACTTGCACAGGAGCGACATCGGCTACATAAGGTTGATCACCATTTTGAGGTCTACGACGAGATCCCCTTATGTCATCTGACAGAGCATTAGTCTCATTCTCCTTCTTTTTGTGGAAGTTTCCATAAGGTTTCTTCGATCCACCAGAAGATTCAGCAACATGAGTAACTTTCCCATTCTTAATTCCCTCTTCAAGTATCTGACCAATGGTAACCAAGTCTGTGAAGTTTGAAGACACACTTCCAATCATCTTCTCCCAATAGAAAGATGAGAGAGTGTCCATAAACATACCAGTCAGTTCCTTTTCAGCTAAAGGTGGCTCCACTTGAGAAGCTAGCTCTCTCCAGCGTTGAGCGTACTCCTTGAAAGATTCTTTCTCTTTTTGAGACATGTTTTGCAGTTGTCGATGATCAGGTGCCATGTCCAGATTATACTTATATTGTTTCATGAAAGCATCAGTCATATCTTGGAAGCAATGAATGTGATTACTCTCAAGTCCCATATACCATTTCAGCAAAGCTCCACTCAAACTATCTTGAAAGCAATGGATGAGCAGTTTGTCGTTCTGGGTATAAGCAACCATCTTGCGGTAGTACAAGGTCAAATGGCTTTTTGGGCAAGTGTTCCCTTTATATTTCTCAAACTCAAGAGTCTTGAATTTTGGAGGCATGACAAAGTCAGAAACCCAACACATATTCTCAGCAGCAACCCCAAAGTAATCATTGCCTTCCATGGCTCTAAGTCTCCTTTCTAAAATTTGATACTGCTCTTTGACATCTTCAATATCTCCAGCATCTCCTTGACTTCCATTCTGGGAACGGGAAGCTTGATATTCAAATAGAGGATTCACATAAGTAGGCTGAGCAACAGTGTGCACGATTGGCTGAGATTCAGTGAAGACAGGAGCATGAAAAACTGGATTTGAAGCTTAACCAATCACGAGTTGTGAAGATTGACCAATACCAGGGGTCTTCTCATAGGGAGTGTCGCTACCGCGAAAAATGGAATCAGAGTCGCCACTAATATATTCATCCCATCGCGGGAAAGGAATATCAGAAACCTAACTCGGAACAAGAACAAGGTCTTTCGACTAGAGAACAGGGCACGGGAGTCGGTTACGCAAGGGGAAGGTGCTAGCACCCCTCACGCCCATCGTACTCGATGGTATCCACCTATGTTTGTTTCTATCTAAAGGGTGTATCTATGTCTAAACCTAAATGCGAATGCATGCTAAAGTAAACACGGGGAAAAGAAGGAATTATTTACAAGTGTGCTCGCTTAGGCCCCGCGACCCAATGCCTACGTATCCCTTACAAGGAATCAGAGCGACCGTAGTTCGGCTCAAGATTTTCTATGTTTTTGTGTTTTTTAGGTGAACAGAGGTTAAAGTCGCACTCCACGATGCTCGACCTTTGGAGACTTATACGCCTAATTATGGAATGGATTCAACATGTTCTTAAGAATGCCACGAGGGCGAGAGATAGAAGAGAGTTTGAGCGTTTCGAGGAAATCCCTAAAGCAAGGGAAACTCGAGTTACTCTTTGGTTTGTGTCTTTTAGAATTTGGGAACATACGCCCGAATGGAACCCTAAAGCAAGGGAGATCCAAGCACTCGAATGATTCCCTAAAGCAAGGGAGATTCAAGCTTCCATTCCCTTTTTAATGATTTTCACTTTTTTATTAATGTTTTATGGTGTTTTCTTTGTATTTTTTAAGGGATTTTATTTTGATATTTATTAAGTGTTTTAGTGTTGTAAAAGAAAAAGAATAATCTAAGTCTAATGTTAACATGGTGACTAAATTCTAAAAGGAGCATTAAAATGGTATTAACAAAGTAGGCCAAAAATATGGCCAAAAACAAGTAACGAAATCACACAACAATTATACAAAAAAAAATAGTATGGAAATAATGCAAAAACAATTCAAGCATTAGTGTGAATTTAAACTAAAAAAACTACTATTTTGATGAGTTTTTAGTATTAAGGGGATTCTAATTCAAGCCTAAATTGTACTAAAACACCTAAATGATAATAAGCCTAAACTAGTATTTTTATTGTTTTCTATGTCATTTTTTTTATCACCTAAAAATTGAACAAAATTTTAATGGATTTATTGTTTATTAGAACCTAAAAATAATGAAGAAAAACTTATAGGAAAAAAAGACCTAATTCTAGCAATTTCCTATGGAGTCAGGGGGGTGAAAGCTAAAATTATGGTATGCAGCAAGGAATGGGCGCAGGGCCTGTCAGAAAAGCCCAAGAGATATTTTTGTATAGTTTTTCGGCACAAAGAAAATGACAACATGGGCCAAAGAGGGTGTGATCCTGAAATTCGTATTAGGCCCAAGAGTGCTTGTTTGATCCATAAGAACTCACTCTTTTTCCAGATTTTATTACCAAAATTAATTAAAAAAAATTAAATAAACAAAAAGAGGAAATAGGGTTTAGATTGTGACCGTTCAGCTTTCCTTCTTCTTTCTCGTAGACGCACCAACGGCGGAGCATACTCCCTTTTTTCCGATGAACTTCGACGGCGCTACCACACAATCACCTCCGTCTCCGCCTCACACACTTCTCTTGTCTCCCTTGTTCATCCCTCCGTCGTGAATCAGAAGGCACAGCGACGTTATCTCATCCTCCGTTCACAATCTTCCTCATCTCCGATCTATCCTCACCTTTCTCCGACTTCGAACCTCCGTCTCAATTCAAGCTAATAGAACTCAACACGGATTCGATAACAACTAGAGCAAACAAGCATCTGGAGATGAAACACACGGCTTACTAATCGGAGACAAATCTGATGCTTCTTCGAGCGCGACAACGAGAGATCCAGAGTTCAATAACTCTCTTACTCCATCCTTTTCTTCTTCCTTTCGTTCACGTTTTGATGTTGACGGAGCGTTGTTGTTGTTGTTGCGCAGAGATTGAGACGCCAAAGTGTAGTAACGATGAAGATAATTGATGAAAGGCCGAAGAAAGATGAAGATTCAACGGCGGTGGAGATTGTAGCGTTCTTGGTGACGAACAAATGATGAATGATGGTGATGATATGAAGAATTGATTCTTCTGACTTCGTGGATCTGGTTTTCGATTGTTGTTTTTTGTTTGCAAATTGAAGAATGGAGAGAGCTGAAAGGGATTGGAGATTCAAGAGGTGAAGTGGGGAAGATGAATTTTATGGTGATTGTTTGAAGGAAACTGAATTCTGCGATTGTGAAGATTGGTAAGGGAGAAAGATGATCGGAGAAGATGAAGATTTCAGAGGTTGTTGAAGATGTGGTGGTGAAGAATTGTGTGTGGAAAGGATGAAGGTGGGAGAGGAAGGTTATGGTGATGAAGTGAAGAGAGTGATGATGAATGAATGGTGGAGAGTGAGGTGAAGATGATGATGAAGAATGAATGGTGAGGGAGAATTGCTTTGTTATATAGATTTCCCAGGTTAGTTTCCTTTCTGATTTTTCAGTTATTCCTTTTCTGTTACTCCTATTTTTCTTCTCTTTCTGTTATGAGCTGTTAGATTCTGTTAGGTTAGTTACAAAACTGTTTGATTGGTTTTTGGTAGTTATGAAAGTTAGTTATGGAAGTTAGGTTGTTATAGGGAGTTGACAGTTAACAGAAATTCTGTTATGTGAGTTTTTCTGTCATGTGTGATATGGAACTTTATTTTCTTTTTTTGATGCAGGGCTTTTGAACAAGTTATATGGAAGCTTGGGCGGTGTTGCATGATGATAACTGTTGCTGGGCTATTTCAGGTCTATGTACCGAGCGTGATTTACGAAGCTATGATGACATATGGTGCAGGTTTGATTTGAATGGTATAGTTAGCATTGGCAGTTGGTTTAAAGGTATTAGGCTGTTAGCAATTAGAGTGTTTGGTACTGAATTTCTGTTTTTGTGGTTTTCTGTTATGAATCTGTTGGGAGTTTATTTCTGGTTTTCTGTTAGCTTTTTACTCCATCCTGTTATGCTGTTTCTTCCCTCAACTCTCTGCTATAGATGCTGCCATTTTTCAATTTTGTTATGCGATCTTTTGGCTTGGTATTACGGTTTGGTTCAATTGTTGAAACTACAAGTGGATTTTGATTTTGTATAGCATTTGGTGAACCGTTTTTCTTCTTCTGTTTCTGCTTGCAGGTTTGGTTCGGTTTTAGTGCCGGTGCGAATTGAATGGGGTCTTAGTCAAAGAATCAGCTGCAGCATAAGGATGAAGGCTCTCTTGACCAATTCCTTGGCAGAACCACAAGAGTACTTGGTGATTTCGTTCCGCGGTCATCTTTGAATGTGATGCTAAACCGTATTTCCTTTGGATTTTGTATTGTGAAGATCTTTTATTTGGTACCTGATGTAAAGCCCTTTTTCATGTGCTTTTGTGAAGGATTTGAATGTATATTTGTATTGATTGTAATGAAAATGGCTCTTTTTGTAATTTTGCAAATGAACTTTGAATTGTGATGTAATAATAGAGATTGGAATGACGAATTTGTGCACATAGAAATTAGGCTTTTGTAACGAATTCTTGTAAAGCAACTTTGAATGAATTATCTTGGCTCGATGAATGAAATCAATGAAAAACCTTAAATGACTTTGTATTCTCATTTCAAATTTCGCACAGCAAACCTGAATTCAACCTCCAACACAACTCTCTTTGCATCGCAATCAAGAAATCAATGAGGGAAATGATAAAGCTTTGATCAGAAGCACTCCACTACCTTATTTTTTGCATCATGTATCTAGTATCTTAGCTTGAATTAAATTCTCAATGAACAAAATGCCTTGAACAAAATTTGAATAATAAGGCCAATTACATCATCAAATCCATCTTCAAATCATCGTGACCTTAATTCAATCTCAATCCCTCAATTCAAACCCAACCACCAACCAATTACGTATAGTGGCGCCTTTAACACAATGAACCCACAAGTCTAATTCTCACACCATGACATGCATTGTACTTCAATCCGACATAACAACAATTCTTTGAGGAATTCTTGAGGAAGATAAGAATCGGAGCACACAAGAACAACTCAACCTGAAAACCACTGAATCTCAAATTATTTAATGATTGTAGACATTGCGCATAAGAACCATAGTCCTCTTGCCCTTGACGAATCTTCATAGAGATAAACCTCGTAGCTTTAGGAGAAAGAAGTCCATCATGAACGACCATACAAAAACCCTAGCTTCCAAGGTCCTTGATCCAATGCAAAGTTATTTGATTAATGAATGTATGAATGTTAGATGGCCTAAATGAAAGATGCATGTGAATGTGGAGTAAAGACCAGTTGGGAATAAATATGTGGGCAAATTTTGGGGTGCAACAGCTGCCCCTATTGAATCTTCTTGGACCTGAATGTATGAACGACATAAGTTCGAGACATGAGAGGTGTAAGTGGATTGAATACCAAAGAACCCAAAAATTTGCGCTCTGGAGTAACAACTCTGAGGTGATATTTTGTAATTGTGATTTTGAAAGAGGACATCAGTTACTACTGATTCCAACCAAGGGATACTATTAAATGCTTGATATAAACAAGAAGCGCCAGTCAACTACTGGACCTTTGCCGATAACCACCGGACTTTGAAGGAAAGGACCAATAACAATCTGACCCAGCCAAGGGATGCCTGTAACAACAGGACTTTAAAGGAACAGACTAGTAACGACCAGAACTGACCAAAAGGTGCCCGTAACAACAGGACTTTTGCTAGTAACAACCAGACTTTCGAGGAAAGGACCAATAACAATCAGACCTAACCAAAGGATGCCTGTAACAACAAGACTTTAAAGGAACAGACTAGTAACAACTAGAACTGACCAAAGGATGCCTGTAACAACAGGACTTTTGCTGGTAACAACCAGACTTTGAAGGAAAGGACCAATAACAATCAGACCTAACCCAAGGATGCCTGTAACAACAGGACTTTTGCTGGTAACAACCAAACTTTGAAGGAAAGGACCAATAACAATCAGACCTAACCCAAGGATGCTTGTAACAACAGGACTTTTGCTGGTAACAACCAGACTTTGAAGGAAAGGACCAATAACAATCAGACCTAACCAAAGGATGCCTGTAACAACAGGACTTTTGCTGGTAACAACCAGACTTAGAAGGATGCCTGTAACAACAGGACTTCAAAGAAACAGACTAGTAACAACTAGAACTGGCCGAAGGATGCCTATAACAATAGGACTTTTGCTGGTAACAACCAGACTTAGAAGGATGCCTGTAACAACAGGACTTTAAAGAAAGAGATGCCAATAATCATTGGACTTGACTAAAGAAGACTAGTGACGACTAGACTCTTATTGGGGATGTTTATGAACACTGAATTCGAAAGAGATGCCAATAACTATTGGGCTTGACTGAAAGAAAGGCTAGTGGCAACTAGAATCAATCAGGGGATGCCCGTAAACACTGGGCTTTCTGGAAGATATTGATGCTTGCGAAGCATAAGAATTACATGGATCCCTCAGGCCAAAGGCGGGGTGTAACCTTCAAGAGTGGCATTCATTCGAGTTGCCACACACATAGTATGGATTTCAAATGATTGAAAAACGAGATGGGTTGAATGCCCACCCTCATTCGCACTCTATTATGCACGCGATACGCGGGAAAATAACCAAAACGAGACTAGTAACGACTAGACTCGACACGCGGATGACAGTAAACACTGAACATTCACGGAGATGTTGATGCTTGCGAAGCATAAGAGTTACATGGATCCCTCAGGCCAAAAGGCTGGGTGTACTCTTCAAGAGTGGCATTCATTCGAGTTGCCACACACCAAGTATGATTACCCAAATGATTGAAAAATGAGATGGGTTGAATGCCCACCCTCATTCGCACTCTAATCTGCACGCAGCACACGGGAAAATAACCAGGATAAGACTTGCAAGAAGCAAGAGGTATCCCTTATGTAAAAGGCAGTAAGGTGACTCACAAAAAGTGAATACAAAGAGAGGACTGGTGACGAACAGACTCTATTAGATGATGCCAGTAGACACTGGACTTTGAAGGAAGTATTGATTATTTACAGAACATAAGAACTACATGGTTCCCTCAGGCCAAAAGGCGGGGTGTAATTCTACAAGAGTGGCAATCATTCGAATTGCCACACACAAAGTATGGGTTATCCAAACGATTGAGCTCGGGAAACGGGAAAATAACCAAAGAGACAGCGATCTTGAAGGAGAAAGACTTGGTATCCAATCCACATTGGAGTGAGAAAGTGAGACTACTTCTGGGGGTATATATTACTTTGTGCCTTTGGAGCACAAACAAACATGGCTTATGCATGTTTGTTTTTTTTTTTATGGCGTAATGCTCCATATTCATGGAAATGCTACGCTTTTTGTCGATGCAATGCGAATGCAATGGTTACTATATGCAAAGATGACGAGGGCCCTTTAAAGAATATTTCGCTGACTTGTTGATCGAACTTCGTCTTTGACCTCGGGAGAGGTAAACACCAGGGATAATCCCTTTAGTGTTAAGAACTCTGTGGGGGTGCCAATAGATATTGGACTTTGACTTGCAAGATATGCTTCTTTGTTGACTTGAAGAATAACTTCTGACTTCTCACCATGTGCCACTACTTGGAAGATTTTCAACTAGAAGAGATTCCCTCAACTCACCATGGTGGGCATTAGAAATCTGGATAAGGAACCCTTGTTGAGAGGATTGGAACAACTCCGAGGAGAAATAAACTCCTATACTTGGGGAGAGAATGAATTCTCAGGAGAAATAAACTCCAACGCTTGGGGAGAGACTTTTCTAGGAGAAATAAACTCCTATGCTTGATGATTGGAACTAACTCTCGGGGAAGTGCATTTGCCTCGAGAAGATCCTTACACCACCATTACTTGAGAAAATTATGCCCTTTGAAATATTCTTTCTCTTGATCCACGGATCCTTGAAGAGATTTGTCGAATCTCGACGTAATTGCCCCAGATTGAGTGAGCTTGAGAGATTCCTCGACGTCATTACTTCGGATTGATTGAAATCGAGAGAGAGATTCCTCGACTTGATTAACCCTGATTGGTCGAATTTGAGATGTCAAACCTTGATTTGTTTGCCCCAGATAGGCTGAACTCACGAGAGAGATTCCTCGTCGTGACTGCCCCTGATTATGCACATCTTGTCAGAATCCTCAAGTTTACTTCCCCTGAAGTCAACCAAACTATGGAAGCAACTTTATCATATTCAATGGAGTCTTCAAACTCTTCCCCTCAAGGATGCTTAATCAAAATGCATCTACTCAACTGAGTATTCAGACTTCTCCCCTCAGGGTAATCGATCAAAGAAGGTATCAACTGATTTGCTCAATGGAGCATTCAACCCTTTTTACCCTCAGGGTAACCAATCAAAGAAACATCAATTGTTCATGCTCAACGGAGTCTTCAAGCCATGTGCCCCTTGATAATCAATCAACGAGGGCCACAAACTGCACATGCTCAATGGAGCCTTCAGACAACTTGCTTCGATAATGATTTCTTTTTACTCTACGGAGTTCTTAAGTCTCTTTTACTTTGACATGATCGAGCTCTTCATGGATTCTCATCATAGAAACTTCCTTGATGTTTAAGCAAATGTTTTGTATGCAAAAGAATGTTAATTCTAAGAATGACAATTCTAATGCAAAGCCTATGCTAGTCTTGAAGTTTAAAAACCTTTTTTATGCAATGAGGTGGCCACCTCTTGTGAATGAAAGATAAAGCAAGCATACGATACCAACATAGATATGTGTTACGCTTCATTGAGAGTCAGTTAAATGCTATCTCATGAGAGTGTGTCTTAGAAATAAACCCTACTTCAATTAGGACTTTTAAGGGTTGTAACTTGGCCAGGTTCATGGTTTTCAAAAACAAAAGATTTTTAGGCTCAAAATTATTTGGTGCCCACCCCCTTCGTGATGTTCTCCAGTCCTAAGTTCAATTAACTCAACATGAGTGCTCATCCCTCACAAGGAATTTTGAATTGGTTGAGGAATCAATGAGGAATCAATGAAGTTTTTGGACATGGCAGTCGCTCACCTTTTATTCTCTTGATTTATTATCACACGACTTTGTTCTTGCTTTATTTTCACCATTATTTTTCTTTTTATTGCTATTTTTCTTTCTCTTTTCTTTTTTTTTCTTTTTTTTCATTTTTTTCTTCTTTTTTTTTTTGAACAAGTCGTGTGACCTTGCATTGTCTTTGATTCGTTGGAAGTGATTGCGACTGCCTCATTCCATGATTGATGAAGGGTTACCATTGTGGTACTGTCATCTTTTGTCCTCTTGGTAGGTGAAGGATAACCATAACAGTTTTGACTTTCCTCAACCTTTTGAAGGATAACCATTGTTGTATCCTTAAATGTATATCATTTGGTGAGTTTTGAACACTTGATCAAGTTAACTGAACACTACCCTGCCCCAGGGTTAAAATTAAGGGTTTTTTCTGAACAGAAAAGAAACTCCTACTTCATGGATCAAAGGGGTTGACGAGGGTCTACCTCCCTTATATCTCCGATGTTTGGGGATTTGAAACAATGCCTGTACATCCTCAGTAGGGTTTTATTCAAAAACACACAATTAGGGATTTTGCATTTTTTTGTCATCATTCTCCCTCCGCTCGTTGCCTAAGCAAGAGATTAGTAAAGTTTTGTATCGTAATGCCAAAAACATTTATTGAGTGAAAACGAATGGATTACTTCAAGACAAACATAAACAATGTATTATGGTTTTCATTCAAAAGTTAACAAATTTTTACATGCTAGCAATGCTTAAATAAACAATGAAATGTTACAAATGAGAATGAAATAAAGAACTAAATGAATGCCATTGTTGAGGAGACTTGACTCCGTCTGGACTTATTGCTCTTGAACGCTTTCTGCAGTTGTGATACCCCATTGAGACTTCAATTTATGCATAAAACCTCTTGGAGTGGATGTGGTTGTTCTGAAATCAACGAGGACTTGACTTATGCCTTTAAATCTCCTACCACCTTCAGTTGAATGGCTAGGTGCCCCAGCATGGTAGCCACTTAGCATTATCATATGTTCCTTCCACACACTTTAGATTACTTCCCAGAAGAAAATTCCAACAAAGGCGTAAAAGAGTGGTGCATTTTTGCCTTACTTTAGGGATTCGAGCAATGCAAATGATGCAATACTCAAGATAGACAATGTCTTGCTTATCCCTCGGTCGGGAGCCCCAAGTATAGATGCTAGAACAGTAATCACCAACATGATTGAAAGAAGCTAGTATGATCATCAAACTCAAGAGAGCTATATGTGGTGAGGAACACCCAAAACACCAACTGAAATACCAACAATCAGGGATATAATTGAGCACAAGGCATTGAAATTACATTGGTTTATTTCTCATATTCTTTCTTTCTTCGTTGACGACCAAAGGCCACTGAGAAGAAAATTTAGGGAAGAGATGACGCATGGTATGAAGCAACAGCTTGAGAATGAGAAATGCCTCTACAAAACACTCTTGATTACCACATGGCAAAATATTTTGATGAAGTCACACAAGAATTTGTAATGCTTTAGGGATTCGAGCAATGCAAATGGCGCAATGCTCAAGATAGACAAGGTCTTGCTTATCCCTCGGTCGGGAGCCCCAAGCAACTTCCACATATGTATAAGAGATGATTACCAATTTAGCTTCAATTTCCAAGCCATTCTGATTCATAAGACCTTCTCATGGTTGAGATTGACATTGCATTTGGCCTCTGAGGAACTTGTCTCAATTCTTCCTTGTCTAAGAGAAAACTCTTGAATAATCTCCATGCACCGATTCATGTCAATCCCTATTTCTGTCCTCACCTCATTCAAGTACTCACGGAGTTATTCCATTATCATCTTTCGAGCAAGTAGCGGTGAGAAGTCAATTTGTTGTTGAAGTCAGAATTTGAATGGAAAGGGCCCTCAAAAACTTCTGAGAGAACTATGAAATGCATGATAATATGCATGCATGTTTCATTTCTAAGGGATCCTAAAGTCTCTTCATCTACTTTTGTTTCTTTTTTATTCTCCTTTTTTTTTGCATATAGTATCTTTTTTTTTTCATCTTTTCTGTTTTTCATTTCCTCTTTCTTTTCCTTTTTTTTTTTTAGAATCAGACTTTAGGATCCCCCACAAATGACGTGGATGAAGGAATGATGTTATGCGATGCAAAGGCATGGGATCAAGGTCCATATAATCTTAGTAGCATCTGTACAATCTCTGGACAACTGATGTAAAACCTCTGTGCAAGTCAAATGTCACAGGATCAAAGGTTCGACGCCCTTTTGAATACCAGAATATCAAGCACCATGAGAACAGACCAAATAAAGGTCTGACCTCAACTCTGAAGAAGCAATGGTATGTAGGAGCCAAGGTTTCCTGTCCCACCCCAATCTCACAGGTATGTAGTCTAGACACGGACAAGTGGTCCCTAATGGTCACTAGGGTCTACAGTTCCCATGGGGTACAAAGTGTTTGAGGCAACAAGCGTGCCAGACACAGTGTTCCATGAAAGAACCTCGCCCAGTTGTGGTACCCCATGTCAAGCTCGATCGTAGCAAGAGCCACGGGAGTCAACATGAGCATCCACGCTAACCTATGTGTCACTGGCCTGGGTAGTGGGCCTTTTACCTCACAAAAACCCCCCACCTGCAAAACAAAGCAGAAAAATATATGGCCCCCACGGGGACCCATAATATAGTCCAGATGCATGATATGCAAGCGGAAAATAAACATGATATGCAAACCTATATACAAGATGTAAACACAAAAACAAACAAAGAACACCCAATAAAAGAAACAACCAAAGGATAGGATCGACTCGCTAGGAATGGACCAGCACAGGTCTACCAACATCCCCAGCAGAGTCGCCAGCTGTCGCTACCGCGAAAAATGGAATCAGAGTCGCCACTAATATATTCATCCCATCGCGGGAAAGGAATATCAGAAACCTAACTCGGAACAAGAACAAGGTCTTTCGACTAGAGAACAGGGCACGGGAGTCGGTTACGCAAGGGGAAGGTGCTAGCACCCCTCACGCCCATCGTACTCGATGGTATCCACCTATGTTTGTTTCTATCTAAAGGGTGTATCTATGTCTAAACCTAAATGCGAATGCATGCTAAAGTAAACACGGGGAAAAGAAGGAATTATTTACAAGTGTGCTCGCTTAGGCCCCGCGACCCAATGCCTACGTATCCCTTACAAGGAATCAGAGCGACCGTAGTTCGGCTCAAGATTTTCTATGTTTTTGTGTTTTTTAGGTGAACAGAGGTTAAAGTCGCACTCCACGATGCTCGACCTTTGGAGACTTATACGCCTAATTATGGAATGGATTCAACATGTTCTTAAGAATGCCACGAGGGCGAGAGATAGAAGAGAGTTTGAGCGTTTCGAGGAAATCCCTAAAGCAAGGGAAACTCGAGTTACTCTTTGGTTTGTGTCTTTTAGAATTTGGGAACATACGCCCGAATGGAACCCTAAAGCAAGGGAGATCCAAGCACTCGAATGATTCCCTAAAGCAAGGGAGATTCAAGCTTCCATTCCCTTTTTAATGATTTTCACTTTTTTATTAATGTTTTATGGTGTTTTCTTTGTATTTTTTAAGGGATTTTATTTTGATATTTATTAAGTGTTTTAGTGTTGTAAAAGAAAAAGAATAATCTAAGTCTAATGTTAACATGGTGACTAAATTCTAAAAGGAGCATTAAAATGGTATTAACAAAGTAGGCCAAAAATATGGCCAAAAACAAGTAACGAAATCACACAACAATTATACAAAAAAAAATAGTATGGAAATAATGCAAAAACAATTCAAGCATTAGTGTGAATTTAAACTAAAAAAACTACTATTTTGATGAGTTTTTAGTATTAAGGGGATTCTAATTCAAGCCTAAATTGTACTAAAACACCTAAATGATAATAAGCCTAAACTAGTATTTTTATTGTTTTCTATGTCATTTTTTTTATCACCTAAAAATTGAACAAAATTTTAATGGATTTATTGTTTATTAGAACCTAAAAATAATGAAGAAAAACTTATAGGAAAAAAAGACCTAATTCTAGCAATTTCCTATGGAGTCAGGGGGGTGAAAGCTAAAATTATGGTATGCAGCAAGGAATGGGCGCAGGGCCTGTCAGAAAAGCCCAAGAGATATTTTTGTATAGTTTTTCGGCACAAAGAAAATGACAACATGGGCCAAAGAGGGTGTGATCCTGAAATTCGTATTAGGCCCAAGAGTGCTTGTTTGATCCATAAGAACTCACTCTTTTTCCAGATTTTATTACCAAAATTAATTAAAAAAAATTAAATAAACAAAAAGAGGAAATAGGGTTTAGATTGTGACCGTTCAGCTTTCCTTCTTCTTTCTCGTAGACGCACCAATGGCGGAGCATACTCCCTTTTTTCCGATGAACTTCGACGGCGCTACCACACAATCACCTCCGTCTCCGCCTCACACACTTCTCTTGTCTCCCTTGTTCATCCCTCCGTCGTGAATCAGAAGGCACAGCGACGTTATCTCATCCTCCGTTCACAATCTTCCTCATCTCCGATCTATCCTCACCTTTCTCCGACTTCGAACCTCCGTCTCAATTCAAGCTAATAGAACTCAACACGGATTCGATAACAACTAGAGCAAACAAGCATCTGGAGATGAAACACACGGCTTACTAATCGGAGACAAATCTGATGCTTCTTCGAGCGCGACAACGAGAGATCCAGAGTTCAATAACTCTCTTACTCCATCCTTTTCTTCTTCCTTTCGTTCACGTTTTGATGTTGACGGAGCGTTGTTGTTGTTGTTGCGCAGAGATTGAGACGCCAAAGTGTAGTAACGATGAAGATAATTGATGAAAGGCCGAAGAAAGATGAAGATTCAACGGCGGTGGAGATTGTAGCGTTCTTGGTGACGAACAAATGATGAATGATGGTGATGATATGAAGAATTGATTCTTCTGACTTCGTGGATCTGGTTTTCGATTGTTGTTTTTTGTTTGCAAATTGAAGAATGGAGAGAGCTGAAAGGGATTGGAGATTCAAGAGGTGAAGTGGGGAAGATGAATTTTATGGTGATTGTTTGAAGGAAACTGAATTCTGCGATTGTGAAGATTGGTAAGGGAGAAAGATGATCGGAGAAGATGAAGATTTCAGAGGTTGTTGAAGATGTGGTGGTGAAGAATTGTGTGTGGAAAGGATGAAGGTGGGAGAGGAAGGTTATGGTGATGAAGTGAAGAGAGTGATGATGAATGAATGGTGGAGAGTGAGGTGAAGATGATGATGAAGAATGAATGGTGAGGGAGAATTGCTTTGTTATATAGATTTCCCAGGTTAGTTTCCTTTCTGATTTTTCAGTTATTCCTTTTCTGTTACTCCTATTTTTCTTCTCTTTCTGTTATGAGCTGTTAGATTCTGGTAGGTTAGTTACAAAACTGTTTGATTGGTTTTTGGTAGTTATGAAAGTTAGTTATGGAAGTTAGGTTGTTATAGGGAGTTGACAGTTAACAGAAATTCTGTTATGTGAGTTTTTCTGTCATGTGTGATATGGAACTTTATTTTCTTTTTTTGATGCAGGGCTTTTGAACAAGTTATATGGAAGCTTGGGCGGTGTTGCATGATGATAACTGTTGCTGGGCTATTTCAGGTCTATGTACCGAGCGTGATTTACGAAGCTATGATGACATATGGTGCAGGTTTGATTTGAATGGTATAGTTAGCATTGGCAGTTGGTTTAAAGGTATTAGGCTGTTAGCAATTAGAGTGTTTGGTACTGAATTTCTGTTTTTGTGGTTTTCTGTTATGAATCTGTTGGGAGTTTATTTCTGGTTTTCTGTTAGCTTTTTACTCCATCCTGTTATGCTGTTTCTTCCCTCAACTCTCTGCTATAGATGCTGCCATTTTTCAATTTTGTTATGCGATCTTTTGGCTTGGTATTACGGTTTGGTTCAATTGTTGAAACTACAAGTGGATTTTGATTTTGTATAGCATTTGGTGAACCGTTTTTCTTCTTCTGTTTCTGCTTGCAGGTTTGGTTCGGGTCAGCTCTGTGAGGGACTGGTTCGTGCCGGTTTTAGTACCAGTCTGGTGCGAATTGAATGGGGTCTTAGTCAAAGAATCAGCTGCAGCATAAGGATGAAGGCTCTCTTGACCAATTCCTTGGCAGAACCACAAGAGTACTTGGTGATTTCGTTCCGCGGTCATCTTTGAATGTGATGCTAAACCGTATTTCCTTTGGATTTTGTATTGTGAAGATCTTTTATTTGGTACCTGATGTAAAGCCCTTTTTCATGTGCTTTTGTGAAGGATTTGAATGTATATTTGTATGGATTGTAATGAAAATGGCTCTTTTTGTAATTTTGCAAATGAACTTTGAATTGTGATGTAATAATAGAGATTGGAATGACGAATTTGTGCACATAGAAATTAGGCTTTTGTAACGAATTCTTGTAAAGCAACTTTGAATGAATTATCTTGGCTTGATGAATGAAATCAATGAAAAACCTTAAATGACTTTGTATTCTCATTTCAAATTTCGCACAGCAAACCTGAATTCAACCTCCAACACAACTCTCTTTGCATCGCAATCAACAAATCAATGAGGGAAATGATAAAGCTTTGATCAGAAGCACTCCACTACCTTATTTTTTGCATCATGTATCTAGTATCTTAGCTTGAATTAAATTCTCAATGAACAAAATGCCTTGAACAAAATTTGAATAATAAGGCCAATTACATCATCAAATCCATCTTCAAATCATCGTGACCTTAATTCAATCTCAATCCCTCAATTCAAACCCAACCACCAACCAATTACGTATAGTGGCGCCTTTAACACAATGAACCCACAAGTCTAATTCTCACACCATGACATGCATTGTACTTCAATCCGACATAACAACAATTCTTTGAGGAATTCTTGAGGAAGATAAGAATCGGAGCACACAAGAACACCTCAACCTGAAAACCACTGAATCTCAATTGATTTAATGATTGTAGACATTGCGCATAAGAACCATAGTCCTCTTGCCCTTGACGAATCTTCATAGAGAAAAACCTCGTAGCTTTAGGAGAAAGAAGTCCATCATGAACTTTGGGGTGTGAATGTGGAGTAAAGACCAGTTGGGAATAAATATGTGGGCAAATTTTGGGGTGCAACAGGGAGGAGTGTAACCAGGTGGCAAACCAAACTCAGGCCATGTAGAGGGTGGTTGTTGAGTAGGTTGAGGGTCAACATCAGCACTTGAGACTTCAACAATGACAGTCTTCTGAGATGGTTCTCCTCTAGCAATCAAAACTTGCAGCATTTTAGTGAGCTTGGTCATGCCTGACTTCAACTCATCAATTTCCATTCTGACCTCTGCATTGTGTTGCTCTTGGTATTCCATTCTCAATCTGAAGTATGCTCTAGTTCTGTACTTGTGTGGAGGAATCAGCTTGACAGTAGACAGACAACTCTGAAGATGGAGACAAACAAGGATAAGTTTTCTAGACAACCTGGATGTATGTATGCAAATGATGCAATTGTTGTTGTCTCTTTTTATTTTATTTGATTTTCAAGGAATTCAAGTTATTAATTTGTAAACATCAAAACATGAAGGAGGTAAATCCTATATTGGATCAAAGCTTTGATCAAGTTATCATCAAGATCAATCATCCATTTTGGTGGATTAGAGTTTTCACCCCATAAACACCCAAGATCCATTGAGTTTGATGAAACTTATGATGTTTACAAAGAAAGACCTATGAGTTCCTTAGAAATCCAATGAATGCATGGATGTATGGTTTATGCATCAATCACAATCAAGATCACACATGGTCGCACAAACAAAGTTCAAAGGTTCGACGTCACGAGCATGGAGTCAAAGTTAAGAACCACCCACAAAGGTATGTACTAGGGAATTTTGTACCTGCCGAACAGGTTCTACAAAGGTTCCCAGAGTTTTCAATCTTCTAACAGATACTACCAGCACGCACAATTGCTCATGGGCGCCAATAATATGCCTAAAAAGACCTCGTCTGAGTGTAGCATCGCATGACAACAAGCTCAAATTGGTACTCGAACTTGTTTCTTCACTACATCCTAAAAAGGCTTAGATGGTTTAAAAGGGTTTTAGGCCATTCAGCTTCTACGGACACTCACTATTGAAAGTAATAGCGTTCTTACGATGGCCCGTAACAACAACTACTACCTTCCATGAGGCCTCCACTGATTGGGGTTCCACCATATGATGCTCATGTTATGGATTGCTCCTGACATGCAACTATTGGTCTTACCACCTCCTATCTCAAGTTACTCACAAAAGCCCGGGTTAGAACTTTATCTCATCACAGAGGAACCATCGAGCACCAAAAAGAAATAGAAAATAAACAAACAAAGAAAGCACACAATAATATATACAAATAAAACACACAGATAAACAAAAATAGGCTTAACACACTTAAAACTGGATCCCCAGTGAAGTCGCCATTTTTTCTGTAGCGGGGAAAATCTGAGATCGAAGCCATTATATTGACTCGACTCAATATTTCAGTGAAAGTCGTTGTTGCACCCCAAAATTTGCCCATCTTAATTTAATTATAATTGGCTTAAGTTTCACATTCATTTGCATACCTTCATTAGGTCATCTAACACTCATGCATTCATTTAATCAATAACATTGACAAGGGATCAAGGATCATGAAACGAATCAGGGTCTCATATAGATTTTGGTACAAGCTTATTTATTTCTTCAAAAAAAGCTTTATACTTTATCAGGAGATGAATTAATGGCCAGATGTTTCTTCTTATGATTAAGGATTTCTATGTATGGATTAGTTCCTAAATTGGTAGGAGGCTTATTTGATTGCATACAAAGTATTGTCAGAAGAGATGTTGGTGGATTTCCTTTCTATCAAGATAAATTTTATTCGCATCAGGGTTGCTTCAATTGCAAGTTGACTCAAATGTTGAGAATTAAAGTTAGAAGCCCATCAGGAAGTTCATTCATGTTCAAATATTTAATCTAGCTTCTAGATGTGATCGAGCAAGCCAAGGTCAATTCATGTGGATTTTTGTTATTCAAGTCAAGCTCACAAGAAGAACATCATTCAACAAAACCAAAAGAGAGCTTGAATTTTGGAAAGAGAAAATCATTTTATTCAAGGTCACAAAAGTCAACATTCATTCATTCCAAGTCAATATTATTACAAAAAAAAATCCAGAAATGTGTGGCAAAACAATCATTACAATTTACATCGCATAACCACACCCATATTCATTTCTGTCCAATTATACCTTACATCACAAGAAAGTTATACAGTAAAGTATAAACTAATTTCTAAGTCCAATCTTCAATACCAATCTCCATCCTTCACTCTTTAAGCCAATTCCAAACATGCCACACCAATCTTCACCATTAAACCAACAGCATCCTGCACAATCAAAACAAAATCCAAACAACAAGGAAGCCCTGCATATTCAAACAAAGAGAAAGTTTCAAACCAAATGGAATCTATTCAAACATTCAGCCATCACACATTTGTCAAACAGTAGTTGACTCGTATTAAACTCAAGCATTACTCCATGTCCAAGTTCTTTGTAATGACAAAAATATACTGACATCACAGGTCCTAACCATTAACAGCCATGTTCAATAACCAGCAACCACTTTCCAAACCTAACCTATCTATTGTTTCTAACAGTTATAACTTACAACTAACTCAACTTGCAACTGACTGTTAACAGAATTCCCTAATAGTTCTCTAACCACTTTCTAACAACCTAGGCAATCCCCTAACTGCCATAACAGCATAACAGATTTTGTAACTAACAAACAACCACTAACAGGATTCAGTTACAAATTCCTAACAGGATAACCGATTCAGTTATTCCCCAACAGAAAACTAAAACCATCAGAAACAGAACTGACAAATACAAGGAAAAGGAGAAGGAGAACTGAACCTGCAAACTCTATATAACTGGTGCTTCACCATTGCTTAGTTTCTTCTCCACAACTCTCTTCACTTCATCACCATCTTCACCTCATCTTCAATTCTCCACAACTCTCTTCACTTCATCACCATCTTCACCTCATCTTCAATTCTCCACAACTCTCTTCACTTCATCACAATCATCACCTCTGAACTCCACCATTCATCTTCATATCACTTCTCCCTCCATCTTCAATCTTCTTCTTGATCCTCCATTCTGTTTCCATCTCTAAACTACCTTCAAGCTTTCTCGATCCCTTCACTTCCACGATCAGTGTAACACCCCTCTAATACCCCGAATAATATTAAACAATAATCAGAGTAAAACATGAAAAGGGCATTACAACTTCCATATAATTAAAATAATACTCATGTCATGCCGTAAAAAGGAACGTTAAACTCAAATATCATTCAGATCGTCATGTTAACACAGTGGAAATATATTTAACATCTGAACAATGCAACATCCAAAGTCATAGGCTCAAAACACCGCCATAATAAATTACTGAAATAAAAGAGTTCAACAAATAACTCTAAACAACGTCCCCAGTGTTACACGACCAGAGCATGACACAGACCCAACTGACTCTAACGAACTACTTCACATTTAACTAATGTTATAAGATATAGATAATAAAATATCGTTTCACATGCCATTCACCCAATCACAGTTACGATCAGATTCAAACCATACAATCAGTAAGCAAACATCCAATCAACACATATTATAACATTGGACAAACTTCCATTCATGTTATAATAGCACAAATAGCCTAATGCAATGCAACTACATGCATGTGGTACCAAATATGGGATAACCCAACTCACCGACCCACCATCGTCAAGGATACGGTAACGCCCACTCACTAATTCCACACAATGGGAATTAGCTACCACTGATCCACCATCGTCAAGGACCAGCCACATAATGATTATGAATGCATGTATCAACCATAACATGCTCATCACCCACATAAATCAACCAAATGTCATAATCATCAAATACAATAATCATTAGCCACACACAATCATGCTATTCCTCAACCATAGTAAAACCACATATTTTATACCATCCATACATGTATAACAAACATCGGTTACAACCACAACATCATACAGGTAAAACATTCATTAGTGTACCTGTAAGCATAAACCACCACAACCAAATAAAAACGAGTATTTTAAATAATTTCGAGTCACAACTCAAAACACCATTTTATTATGTAAATTATCTGATTAGCTTCACCATGCTCGAAATGGCACCAAAATCCGGTTTACGGTTTAAAAGTTACACATTTTTAAACTTTTCAAAATGGCCTGTCACCAACAGCACGCGGCGCCAACCTTGGTTTGCGACGCGAACTGAGCGAGTCAAAAATCCCCAACATTCTGCCAAGCACTTCGCGGCGCAAACATGTGTTCGCGGCGCGAAATAAGAAAAGAAGTACGCCTTCGCGGCGCAGCCATATGCTCGTGGCGCGTACTGAACACAACAAAACTTCCTGGCTTTCTGCCAAGCAGTTCACGGCGCCAACTACTGGACGCGGCGCGAACTGGCGATTTCCAGAACTCCGAATCGCAGAAAACACCCTGCGATTTTGCTCTTCCTTCACCAAGTCATTACCAAACCAATCCCATTCCAACCAGATTTCGCATACGGTGAAACAAACACAGATTATAGCACATCATACTACATTTAAATCATCCAATTAACACCATACATGATCAACACAATCATTACCAATCAATTCTCCCAAAACCTAACATTTCTACAACCTAAGCATAACTCAATTGGTACGATTAACATGATCAATTCTATCATACTACCTATAACCCCATAATAGAAGATAAACGGAAGAGTCCCCCCTTACCTGAAGGTTGATTCTTCGCTCTTCCTCTTGTCGCACTTCTCCGCTCCTCTTCCCTTTTCACGTTCAGACTCTTTTCCAGAATGTTGTAACCTTCTCTATTCCACAACTCCTTCTATTTTATTAAAAATGAAATAAAATTATTTTAATTAGTAATAGGGCCTACCAATGCACCCCCTTCCTTACTAACCACAACTCAAGCCCAATGTCTTAATTCCTCATAATCTTCCATAATTCCAAATAATTCCCCATAATTCAATTAAATTAATTAAATTAAATTATGAAAATAAATGGAGTGTTACAACTCTCCCCCACTAAATAGTTTTCGTCCTCGAAAACATACCTTGGGCAAATAACTCTGGATATGAATCCTTCACCTGACTTTCCAGTTCCCAAGTCACATTCCCACCTGCTGGTCCCCCCCAAGCTACTTTGACCAGTGCTATCTCTTTGCCACACAATTGTTTCAGCCTTCGATCTTCAATCCTCATAGGCAAAGCTTCAACTGTCATGTTATCCTTCACTTGTACATCATCGACTTGGATCACATGAGATGGATCAGCAATGTATTTCCTCAACTACGGCACATGGAATACATCATGCAGATTCGCAAGCGTCGGTGGCAACGCGATACGATACGCCACTTCTCCAACCCTCTCCGTAATCTGAAACGGACCAATGAAACACGGAGTCAACTTCCTTGATTTCAGTGCTCTACCAACACCAGTCGTAGGAGTCACCCTCAAGAACACATGATCTCCTTCTTGAAATTCAAGTGTCCTTCTTCTTTTGTCATGATAACTCTTCTGACGACTCTGAGAAGTCTTCATCTTCTCCTGAATCATCTTAATCTTTTCTGTCGTCTCCTGAACAATTTCCGGCCCAATCACAACACTTTCCCCAGATTCATACCAACATAAAGGCGTCCTACACCTCCGACCATACAAAGCTTCAAACGGAGCCATACCAATACCCGAGTGAAAACTATTATTGTAAGTAAATTCGATCAAGGGTAGATAACTATCCCAAGCACCACCTTTTTCTAACACACAAGCACGCAACAAATCTTCTAGTGATTGAATAGTTCTTTCCGTCTGTCCATCTGTCTGTGGATGATAAGCAGAACTCAATCTCAGCTTAGTACCCAAAGCCTTCTGCAAACCTTCCCAGAATCTGGATGTAAACCTTGGATCTCTATCTGACACGATACTCGAAGGAATACCATGTAAACTCACTATCTTCTCAATATACAATTGAGCCAGCTTGTCCATCGGGTAATCCATTCTCATTGGTATAAAGTGAGCAGACTTTGCCAACCTGTCCACAATAACCCAAATAGCTTCACAATTCTTCACCTTCCTCGGCGAACCTGAAACAAAATCCATAGATATACTATCCCACTTCCATTCCGGAATAAATAACGGTTGCATAGCTCCATACGGTTTCTGATGCTCAATCTTCGACTTCTGGCAAGTCAAACAAGCATAGACAAATTCAGCTATCTCCTTTTTCATTCCAGGCCACCAAAACAGCTTCTTTAAGTCATGATACATCTTGGTAGCACCAGGATGAATACTCAATCCGCTATGATGTCCCTCCTCAAGAATGCTTCCTCTCAATTCGGCAATATCAGGAACACAAACACGATTACCAAACCTCATTATACCATTATCGTCGATTCTGAATTCACCTCCTTTATCTTGGTTAATCAGAGTCAACTTATCAACCAACTTTACATCAGTCTTCAGACCCTCTCGGATTTCCTCAAGAATACCACTAGTCAGCTTCAGCATTCCCAACTTAACACTGACAGGAGTGTCTTTGCATACTAAACTCAAATCTCTGAATTGTTCAATTAAATCCAATTCTCTTACCATCAGCATAGACATATGCAAGGATTTCCTACTCAAAGCATCGGCAACCACGTTTGCTTTACCCGGATGGTAATTCAGTCCAAAATCATAATCCTTAAGGAACTCTAACCACCTTCTTTGCCTCATATTCAGCTCTTTTTGATCAAAGAGATACTTCAGACTCTTGGGATCACTAAACACTTCAAACCTCGAGCCATACAGATAATGTCTCCACAATTTCAAGACAAATACCACTGCTGCCAACTCTAAGTCATGAGTCGGATAGTTTCTCTCATGCACTTTGAGTTGTCTCGACGCATAAGCGACTACCTGTTGATTCTGCATTAGTACACCACCTAATCCCAACAACGAAGCATCGCAATATACAACAAAAGATTCCGCCGGATTCGGCAAAATCAAGATCGGCGCACTAATCAACCTCTTCTTCAACTCTTGGAATCCTTCCTCACATTTCGAATCCCAGATGAATGCTTGACCCTTCATAGTCAACTTAGTTAACGGAAACGCTAACTTTGAAAAACCTTCAATGAACTTTCTATAGTAACCCGCAAGACCAAGGAAACTACGGATTTCGGAAACTGACTTCGGAGCTTCCCATTGAGATACTGCTTCTACTTTCGTTGGGTCAACGGAAATACCATATTTAGAAATTACATGCCCAAGAAAGCTTACTTCACTTAGCCAGAACTCACACTTTGACAGTTTCGCATAAAGTTTCTTTTCCTTCAGTAGTTCTAATACCACCCTTAGATGCTCTGTATGCTCTTCTTCACTCTTAGAATATATTAGAATATCATCGATAAATACCACCACAAACTGATCCAGGTAAGGATGGAAGATCCTATTCATATACTCCATGAAAACTCCCGGTGCATTAGTTACTCCAAATGGCATCACTGTATACTCGTAATGGCCATACCTTGTTCTAAATGCCGTCTTCTAAATATCGTCCGTCTTCACCCGAATCTGATGATATCCCGACCTCAAGTCAATTTTGCTGAACACGCTCGCACCAACCAGTTGATCCATTAAATCATTAATCCTCGGCAATGGATACCGATTCTTGATAGTAACTTTATTCAGTTGCCTGTAATCCACACACAGCCTCATTGAGCCTTCTTTCTTCTTCACTAGTAACACCGATGCACCCCACGGTGAGACACTAGGACGAATAAATTTCTTCTCAAGTAACTCTTCCAATTGACTCTTCAACTCAGTCAATTCCGATGCCGACATACGATAAGGTGCCATCGACACAGGACTAGTTCCAAGAATTAATTCAATAGCAAAATCTACCTCTCTCTCTGGCGGTAATTCTCTTACATCTTTTGGGAAAACTTCTAGAAATTCACATACTACCGGTAAGTCACTACTCACCGCATTCTTTTTCACTTCCATGGATGCAATCAACATAAACACAACAGCCCCGTCCTTCATTGCTTCGTCCACTTGTCTAGCCGTCATTGCTAAATCCTCAACACTGACATCTTCAGGAAAAATAACCGTCTTCGTGAAACAGTTGATATGAACCCGATTAAATTGCAACCAATTCATGCCCAGGATCACATCGAGGTGTTCCAACGGAAGGCACACTAAGTCCATTCCGAATTCTCTACCAAAGATATCAATTGGACAGTTCAAATAAGCAAACGAAGTAGTCAATGAACCCGACGCAGGAGTGTCAATGATCATACTTCCATTAATATCAGATATTTCCAAATTCAGGCGTTTAGCACAATCCAATGAAATAAACGAGTGGGTTGCTCCAGTATCTATTATTGCAATTAAAGGAGTGCCATGGATAAAACACGTACCTTTAATCAACCGATCTTCTGGAGTAGTCTCTGAACCAGATAAGGCGAACACCTTACCACCAGCTTGATTCTTCCTCGGCTTGGGACACTTAGGACTAATATGACCTTCTTCCCCGCAGTTGAAACAAGTTACAGTGTTCCCTTTGCATTCGATAGCAATGTGACCTGCCTTTCCACATCTATAGCACTTCTTTTCCTCACTTTTGCACTCGTGAATGCGATGTCCAGGTTCTCCACACTTGAAGCACTTAATAGGGGCACTAGAGTCTCCCCCACTAGGTTTCTTCCAACCTCCAGCCTTCTGGTTACCCTTACCATATGGCTTACCACGATCCACATGCTTTTTCCCTTTCCTGTCGACTAACTCGCGAGAGTGTGACGACTTCAGTTTAATATTGTCCTCTTCAAAAATTCGGCTGCAGTCAACTAAATCGACAAACCTGCGAATCCTCTGGTATCTGATACCCTGTTTAATCTCATCACGGAGACCATTTTCAAACTTAACTCACTTCGAGAACTCGCTAGCCTCATCATTATTGTAGTGGACATAATACTTTGCCAGTTCAACAAACTTGGACGCATACTCTGGCAGGGTCATGTTACCTTGTGTCAGCTCCAAAAATTCAATTTCTTTCCTGCCTCTAACATCCTCAGGAAAGTACCTCCGTAAGAATTCTCTCTTGAACACAGCCCAAGTGATTGCAACACCTGCAGCTTGCAGTTCATCCCTACTAGCCATCCACCAATCATCAGCTTCTTCAGACAGCATGTGAGTACCATATCTCACCTTCAAATTTTCGTCACAATCAATCACCCGGAAGATCCTTTCAATTTCCTTTAGCCACATCTGGGCGCCTTCGGGATCGTGAGTGCCTTTGAACAACGGAGGGTTGTTCCTCTGAAAACTGTTCAGCTGCTTGTCAGCACCAATACCAGCTCCATTGGCATTCCCTCCTAACACACCAGCAATCATACCGAGAGCCTCAGCAATCGCGTCGTCGTTTCTCCCTCCTCTTCCGGCCATTGTTCTGCTAAGTATAAAACAATATTTATTAGAACAAGAAGTATCGACAGTGTCAATCTTACACTAATCGCATACGAGGGATTAACCGACACTAAGACTCTGACTCAAACGACCGACTATGCTCTGATACCACTAGTGTAACACCCTTCTAATACCCCGCATAATATTAAACAATAATCAGAGTAAAACATGAAAAGGGCATTACAACTTCCATATAATTAAAATAATACTCATGTCATGCCGTAAAAAGGAACGTTAAACTCAAATATCATTCAGATCGTCATGTTAACACAGCGAAAATATATTTAACATCTGAACAATGCAACATCCAAAGTCATAGGCTCAAAACACCGCCATAATAAATTACTAAAATAAAAGAGTTCCACAAATAACTCTAAACAACGTCCCCAGTGTTACACGACCAGAGCATGACACAGACCCAACTGACTCTAACGAACTACTTGACGAGCTAATCCTCACCAAGTACAAGAGCTACTCCTCAATCTGAAAAATAACAACAGCAAGGGTGAGTCTCATTCACATTTAACTAATGTTATAAGATATAGATAATAAAATATCGTTTCACATGCCATTCACCCAATCACAGTTACGATCAGATTCAAACCATACAATCAGTAAGCAAACAACCAATCAACACATATTATAACATTGGACAAACTTTCATTCATGTTATAATAGCACAAACAGCCTACTGCAATGCAACTACATGCATGTGGTACCAAATTTGGGATAACCCAACTCACCGACCCACCATCGTCAAGGATACGATAACACCCACTCACTAATTCCACACAATGGGAATTAGCTACCACTGATCCACCATCGTCAAGGACCAACCACATAATGATTATGAATGCATGTATCAACCATAACATGCTCATCACCCACATAAATCAACCAAATGTCATAATCATCAAATACAATAATCATTAGCCACACACAATCATGCTCTTCCTCAACCATAGTAAAAACACATATTTTATACCATCCATACATGTATAACAAATATTGGTTACAACCACAACATCATACAGGTAAAACATTCATTAGTGTACCTATAAGCATAAACCACCACAACCAAATAAAAACGAGTATTTTAAATAATTTCGAGTCACAACTCAAAACACCATTTTATTATGTAAATTATCTGATTAGCTTCACCATGCTCGAAACGGCACCAAAATCCGGTTTACGGTTTAAAAGTTACACATTTTTAAACTTTTCAAAATGGCCTGTCACCAACAGCACGCGGCGCCAACCTTTGTTCGCGACGCGAACTGAGCGAGTCAAAAATTCCCAACATTCTGCCAAGCACTTCGCGGCGCAAACATGTGTTCGCGGCGCAAACATGTGTTCGCGGCGCAAACATGTGTTCGCGGCGCGAAATGAGAAAAGAAGTACGCCTTCGCGGCGCAGCCATATGCTCGCGGCGCGTACTGAACACAACAAAACTTCCTAGCTTTCTGCCAAGCTGTTCGCGGCGCCAACTACTGGACGCGGCGCGAACTGGCGATTTCCAGAACTCCGAATCGGAGAAAACAGCTTGCGATTTTGCCCTTCCTTCACCAAGTCATTACCAAACCAATCCCATTCCAACCAGATTTCGCATACGGTGAAACAAACACAGATTATAACACATCATACTACATTTAAATCATCCAATTAACACCATACATGATCAACACAATCACTACCAATCAATTCTCCCAAAACCTAACATTTCTACAACCTAAGCATAACTCAATTGGTACGATTAACATGATCAATTCTATCATTCTACCTATAACCCCATAATAGAAGATAAACGGAAGAGTCCCCCCTTACCTGAAGGTTGATTCTTCGCTCTTCCTCTTGTCGCACTTCTCCGCTCCTCTTCCCTTTTCACGTTCAGACTCTTTTCTAGAATGTTGTAACCTTCTCTTTTCCACAACTCCTTCTATTTTATTAAAAATGAAATAAAATTATTTTAATTAGTAATAGGGCCTACCAATGCACCCCCTTCCTTACTAACCACAACTCAAGCCCAATTGCTTAATTCCTCATAATCTTCCATAATTCCAAATAATTCCCCATAATTCAATTAAATTAATTAAATTAAATTATGAAAATAAATGGAGTGTTACAATCAACTCTCTGCAATCTTGCTTCAATCTTCACCTTCTAATTCAATAATCACCATCACTGATCTACCATTCTTCATCCTCAAAAAGCCGGCAGAATAATAACCGTAGCAAACTCAGAAGCATCAACAATACAACAACAAGATCTATCACTCACCATTGATCTGCATCGACAACAATTCAATCCGATTGAACTAAAGGAAAACCAGAAATAGAAGATTAAAGAGAAAAATAATCAATAACAAGAAAGAGCTCAGAGCATACATACCGGAGGGATTCGCCGTCGCCATCTTCACATCGGCTTCAAATCAAGGTCCACCGCGTTTATTTCGCCAATCTCTCATCAGAATCTCCCTGCGGCGTCCTCAATTTTCAATCTCCGTTCGCAAATTCAGAAAAGGTTAATCGAAGAGAGTGAGAGACGGAGACAAGAAAGGTCGAGAAGGCGAGACGAGAAGGTGACCTTCGTTTTCTGGTGAACGTTGATACTCCGATCGGAGAAGGTTGAAGCCGCGCCGTTTCATCGCGAAGAGGAAGAGGAGAAAAAGCTGAATCGCCACATTTCACAAGTAACCCTAGCCCCTCTTTCGTTTGTTCTATTTCACTTATTTTATTTTTGAATTAATTAATCTGTTAGTGAAAATAATTGAAATTAATGATGTCATAAACGTTATTGGTGAAACAATTAGAGTAAGGATAATCTCTGAGGGATCACTAATCATACGTTGGGCCCCAAATTCATACCCCTTTGGCCCAATGCTGTCACCCTTTTGTTAATGGCAATAAAACTGAACATGGGCTGAATTTACTATCTGCACTCCCTAAGGCCCAGTGCTACGCTATTTTTGGCTAAACAAAAGTTGTACAACAAAAAACTCTAGTGGGCCTTACGCCCTGCTCTTCACACCAATTAATTCACTGTTCACCCCCCTGTTTCCATTACTAGAATTTAAGTTTTAATTAGAGTTTTACCATTTTCTTTTGTACAATAAAAATACTAATTTTTCTCCTATCATTTTAGACCTTAGTGCTAATTTTTTTTACATATAAAAATAATCATAAAAAAATATTAGTTTTTAGGCTATTTGTTTTTAGTCTTTTTACTTGACTTGTAATTCAATTTCTCTCATAAAAATCAACATAAAAATAATAGTACTTTTAATTCACTTTTGTGCTATATTTTGACTTGTTCTATTTCATGCTCTTGTACTATTTTCATGTATCCTACTTGTTGACTTCTAAGTGTGACTTTAAGTTTCATGTTTCTTTTATTCCTAACCTTAGGTAGAAACCATGATAACATTAGGTAGAAATTCCCTTCATACTTAGGCTAGTTTCTTTTCCTTTTCAACATTAAAACATCTAATAAATATCAAAATAAAATCCCTTTAAAAATACAAAGAAAACACTTAATAAAACATTAATAAAAAAGTGAAAATCATTAAAAAGGGAATGGAAGCTTGAATCTCCCTTGCTTTAGGGAACCATTCGAGCGTAAGTTCCCAATTTCTAAAAAACACAAACCAAAGAGCAACTCGAGTCTCCCTTGCTTTAGGGTGCCACTTGAACGCTCAAACTCTTTTCTCTATCTCGCCTCCGAGGCATTCTTTAATCGGACACGTTATTTCTGCTCCATTCCCAGCTTAAGACTCCAGAGGTCGAGCAGCGGAGTGCGAACGTAACTTCGTCCACTAAAAAACACAAAAACAGACAAAAACTAAAGAGCCGAACTACGGCGCTCTGATTCCTGAAAAGGATACGTAGGCATTGGGTCGCGGGGCCTAAGCGAGCACAACTATTTAAAAACCTTATTTTCCCCGTGTTTCTTTTCTTTCATTTGCATGCATTCCCTTAGTAATTAAGCTTTAGATTTATACACCCTTTAGATAGCAACAAACATAAGTGGATACCATCGAGTACGATGGGCGTGAGGTGTGCTAGCACCTTCCCCTTGCGTAACCGACTCCCGTACCCTATCTCTGGTCGAAAGACCTCATTCTTATTTATCTCCAGGTTTTCTGATATTCCTTTCCCTCTTTGGGATAAATATATTGGTGGCGACTCTGTTCATCATTTCGCGAGCGTGCGACAGCTGGCGACTCTGCTGGGGATTAAGCAAGTCGATCCTAGCCTTTGTTTGTTGTTTGTTTATTGGGTGTGCTTATATATTGTTTATGTTCTGCATTGTTTATTTCATGCTTGCATATCATGTTTATTTTCTCGCACTCTGAACTATATTATGGGCCCCCGTGGGGGCCACATATTTTTCTGCTTTGTTTTGTAGGAGGGGGGTTTTGTGAGGTAAAAGGCCCACTACCCAGGTCAGTGACACATAGGATTAGCGTGGATGCTCATGTTGACTCCCGTAGCGTTTGCTATGATCGAGCTTGACATGGGGTACCACAACTGGGCGAGGTTCTTTCATGGAACACTGTGTCTGGCACGCTTGTTGCCTCAAACACTTTGTACCCCATGGAAACTGTAGACCCTAGTGACCATTAGGGACCACTTGTCCGTGTCTAAACTACATACCCGTGAGATTGGGATGGGGCAGGAAACTTGACCTTCATCATACCCAGATTTCAATAAAAGGCGTCGACCCTTTGATCTTGGGATATTGGACTTATACAGAAGTTTCACATCAGTTATCTCTCAGAATCAACGTCGAACCTCTGAATCTGGAAGGTTCGACCTTATTTGACTTATGCAAAGGTTATCTATCAGAATCAACGTCGAACCTCTGAATCTGGAGGGTTCGATCATCTTTGACTTATGCCCAAGCTATTTATCCAGAAAGCAACGTCGAACCTATGAATCTTGAGGATTCGACTATATCTTATTGACCATGAGAAGCTGTTATCCAAGAGCCGTTGATCCTTGATCCTGATTCCTGCTGCATTTGCATCATCATTAACATTTTGCATTCATGCATATGCATCCATGGTTACCAAGATTCTTACCACTCTTCCTCTCCATCAGATCAGTCAAGACGATTCCTCCACACTGATATCTGACAAGAGCTCACAGAAGAAGAATCATGGGGAATTACAAACAAGATCAAGCTACTATCAGAGAACCATGCCTCCCCATGAGGGTACCTTCCACCAGTGGACCATGAAGACTTTATGTTTGTCAGAGGACATTTCATTTGCATTAGAATAAGGCCAAGCTTGCCATTGTATAGATTTCTTTAGTATTTTCAATTGTATTACTTTCGTTGTTATCAAGTACTTCTCATTGTAAGAAATTCATTCTGTTCGAATAAATAAAAATAATGCAATATACATGTTTTTCTCAAATCATTTCATTTTTGTCATTATGTTCATTGATATTCAACACATTTGTCTTAAGCAACTAAAAAAAGAGAATGATGAAAATCAAAAATACATGAACTACTAACTGTATGCTTTTGGAACAAAGATCCTGCTGACGATGTACAGGCATTGTTTCAATTCCTAAACATCGGAGTTATAAGGGAGTGAAACCCTCGTCAACCCCTTTGAACCTAAGGAGTAGTAGTTTCTTTTCAAAAATGAACCCTCAATCTTAACCAGGGGCAGGGTAGTCTTCAGTTAGTGCGACCGAGCGCTCAACTTTCAGGTATTCGATCAGAGGATCAATCAAATTCTATCTCTCGCAACAAAAAAGGAAGAACACAATCCACAATGGATGTTTCTCATTCATTGGGAAGAAGCCAGTCACAACCTTTTCATCAAGTCAATCACCAAAGTCATATAACTTGTTCCCGAATGAGACAAAAAAAAAGGAATGAAAAGAAAATTATGAATAAAAAAAAAAGAAAGAAATAGTAGCCCGCTAAGTCAAAAAGAATGGAAATGAAAAGCTTTGAAGCAATTGACTTAGGAAAAAATTAGGGCATATCCCGCTGGACAACGAAAACCAAAATCAAAAGGAACTTTTGTCCAGGCAAAAGTTAGGGAAAGCGAAAGACAAAGCAAAAGAAAAAACCTCCAAGGGACAAGTTTTTGTGATCATCAACAAAAGCACCAAAGGGTGACTGCCACCTTCATCAAAGCTACAAAGGATCCTCATCCATCACAATCCTTCCTGAAAGGTGAATATTCACGTCAAACTAACTGAACGTAGGACTGAAGAACATCACGAAGAAGGGGTGGGTTAAGTAGAACTTGAGCCTTTATCCTTTGTTTCTTAAACCGTGAACCCGACCATGTTACAACCCTCAAAACTCCTAATTGAAGCAGGGTTCGTTCCGAAAGCATACAAACTGTAAAATCATGTCAAAACTGACTCCTAATGTTACTGTGTCATTTGTGTTAGTATCAATACAACATTTTGACAAATAAAACTTTTCTTTTTGAGATTAACATGTGTATTGCATTCTCATTATCTTTTTCAAAACAGAATTGTCTCTAACTTGAAAGTAAGTACTTGATACCAAGGAAAGTTCAACATTGAAATTCTATCGAGTAGTCTTACAAGGGCAAAGTTTGGTCATCCACTGAGCAAATATCTGAAGAATATATTAGGTGGAAGATTTCCTTTCAATATGGGGAATTCATTCCATGATCTACACTGGGGGCAGATCATTGCACATCTCCATGATTCAAGCATATCAAAGTTCTATCTCAAAAGAGCCTACAAACTGGGGCAAGCTAGCAACAATTCATTTCTTCATCTTCAAGCAAGTGTCAGATATCGATATAGGTGTCGAGGAGTCAAGCCCAACACCTTCACAAGTTCTACCCTTCAAAAAACAACCTTTCCGCAAGGGCATCCTCCATCAACTCCTTGTATCTTGGAGACAATCATTCCATTCATAGTAATACATGCATCACGCATATCATTGCATTTTCATTATCATTTCTCCCACATGATCCAATCATCAACAAATCAGGGGCATCCACCCCACCTTGATTCTCAAACAGAGTTTCAGAACTCCATCCAATCTATTCCATACAAAGCAGAAACCCTGACAGATCAATCAGTACACTACATATAGAATTCATTGCATTGCATCTCCAGAAGTGCATAAAACAAATCAAGCATTGCATATAAAGCATAAGCCAAGTTACTCATCAGATGAGGTCCCTACAAAGTATTCAAGTTGATATTCCACTGGATCACTCAGAGTTACCATTGTGGTGTCATCTCCCAAAGTCAATCATGTTCATCTTTCTTCAACCCAGAGTTGATGTTTTTGTGTTCAACCCAGAGTTGACTTTCCTTTCACCTTTTAACCCCGAGTTAATTATCTCTTCCCTCTCACCCAGAGTTGACGGATATTTCTTTTCTTCTTTCCCACTCAACCCAGAGTTGACGGTTATCTTTATTTCAACCCAGAGTTGATGGTCATCTTTTCCCTCTCAACCCATAGTTGACGGTTACCTTTTTTCCCACTCAACCCAGAGTTGATGGTTATTTCTTTCTCAACCCAGAGTTGACGGTCATCTTTTGTCTTTTCCCACTCAACCCAGAGTTGACGGTTATATTTTCTCCTTTCCCACTCAACCCAGAGTTGACGATCATCTTTTGCCTTCTCCCACTCAACCCAGAGTTGACGGATATTTCTTCTCCTTTCCCACTCAACTCAGAGTTGACTGTTAGCTCTTATTCGACCCAGAGTCAATCCTTTCCTTTTCCCTCTAACCCAGAGTTGACGGATATTTCTTATTGTTTCTTCCTTCCCACTCAACCCAGAGTTGATAGTCATCCTTTATTCAATTCAGAACTGACCTCTTTCCCTTTTTCCACTCAACCCAGAGTTGACGGTTATCTTTTCTTTTATTCAACCCAGAGTTGATCCTTCTCTTTTCCCATTCAACCCAGAGTTGATATTTACCTCGTATCCCACCCAGAGTTGACTTCCCTTTATTCTTCGACCCAGAGTCGACCCACCTTTCTTTTTCAACCCAGAGTTGATGTGTATTTAATTTCTAACCCAGAGTTAATTCGATCAATCCAGAATTGATACGATTTTCCTCAATGGATTTGACACCATTCTTTTCTCCAGTGGACCCTATCTCATCAGGCAAATTTTCAGGTTCACTTGGTATTTAATCTTCTTCCCCCTTGAATGCTCGAAAGACTAGCGTCAATCTCACTTTCAGGTTTAAGACGATTAAATAGGGGCAGCTGTTGCACCCCAAAATTTGCCCTTCTTAATTTAATTATAATTGGCTTATGTTTCACATTCATTTGCATACCTTCATTAGGTCATCTAACACTCATGCATTCATTTAATCAATAACATTGACAAGGGATCAAGGATCATGAAACGAATCAGGGTCTCATATAGATTTTGGTACAAGCTTATTTATTTCTTCAAAAAAAGCTTTATACTTTATCAGGAGATGAATTAATGGCCAGATGTTTCTTCTTATGATTAAGGATTTCTATGTATGGATTAGTTCCTAAATTGGTAGGAGGCTTATTTGATTGCATACAAACTATTGTCAGAAGAGATGTTGGTGGATTTCCTTTCTATCAAGATAAATTTTATTCTCATCAGGGTTGCTTCAATTGCAAGTTGACTCAAATGTTGAGAATTAAAGTTAGAAGCCCATCAGGAAGTTCATTCATGTTCAAATATTTAATCTAGCTTCTAGATGTGATCGAGCAAGCCAAGGTCAATTCATGTGGTTTTTTGTTATTCAAGTCAAGCTCACAAGAAGAACATCATTCAACAAAACCAAAAGAGAACTTGAATTTTGGAAAGAGAAAATCATTTTATTCAAGGTCACAAAAGTCAACATTCATTCATTCCAAGTCAATATTATTACAAAAAAAAAATCCAGAAATGTGTGGCAAAACAATCATTACAATTTACATCGCATAACCACACCCATATTCATTTCTGTCAATTTATACCTTACATCACAAGAAAGTTATACAGTAAAGCATATACTAATTTCTAAGTCCAATATTCAATACCAATCTCCATCCTTCACTCTTTAAGCCAATTCCAAACATGCCACACCAATCTTCACCATTAAACCAACAGCATCCTGCACAATCAAAACAAAATCCAAACAACAAGGAAGCCCTGCATATTCAAACAAAGAGAAAGTTTCAAACCAAATGGAATCTATTCAAACATTCAGCCATCACACATTTGTCAAACAGTAGTTGACTCGTATTAAACTCAAGCATTACTCCATGTCCAAGTTCTTTGTAATGACAAAAATATACTGACATCACAAGTCCTAACCATTAACAGCCATGTTCAATACCCAGCTACCACTTTCCAAACCTAACCTATCTATTGTTTCTAACAGTTAAAACTTACAACTAACTCAACTTGCAACTGACTGTTAACAGAATTCCCTAATAGTTCTCTAACCACTTTCTAACAACCTAGGCAATCCCCTAACTGCCATAACAGCATAACAGATTTTGTAACTAACAAACAACCACTAACAGGATTCAGTTACAAATTCCTAACAGGATAACCGATTCAGTTATTCCCCAACAGAAAACTATAACCATCAGAAATAGAACTGACAAATACAAGGAAAAAGAGAAGGAGAACTGAACCTGCAAACTCTATATAACTGGTGCTTCACCATTGCTCAGTTTCTTCTCCACAACTCTCTTCACTTCATCACCATCTTCACCTCATCTTCAATTCTCCACAACTCTCTTCACTTCATCACCATCTTCACCTCATCTTCAATTCTCCACAACTCTCTTCACTTCATCACCATCTTCACCTCATCTTCAATTCTCCACAACTCTCTTCACTTCATCACAATCATCACCTCTGAACTCCACCACTCATCTTCATATCACTTCTCCCTCCATCTTCAATCTTCTTCTTGATCCTCCATTCTGTTTCCATCTCTAAACCACCTTCAAGCTTTCTCGATCCCTTCACTTCCACGATCAACTCTTTGCAATCTTGCTTCAATCTTCACCTTCTAATTCAATAATCACCATCACTGATCTACCGTTCTTCATCCTCAAAAAGCCGGCAGAATAATAACCGTAGCAAACTCAGAAGCATCAACAATACAACAACAAGATCTATCACTCACCATTGATCTGCATCGACAACAATTCAATCCGATTGAACTCAAGGAAAACCAGAAATAGAAGATTAAAGAGAAGAATAATCAATAACAAGAAAGAGCTCAGAGCACACATACCGGAGGGATTCGCCGTCGCCATCTTCACATCGGCCTCAAATCAAGGTCCACCGCGTTTATTTCGCCAATCTCTCATCAGAATCTCCCTGCGGCGTCCTCAATTTTCAATCTCTGTTCGCAAATTCAGAAAAGGTTAATCGAAGAGAGTGAGAGACGGAGACAAGAAAGGTGGAGAAGGCGAGACGAGAAGGTGACCTTCGTTTTCTGGTGAATGTTGATACTCCGATCGGAGAAGGTTGAAGCCGCGCCGTTTCATCGCGAAGAGGAAGAGGAAAAAAAGCTGAATCGCCACATTTCACAAGTAACACTAGCCCCTCTTTCGTTTGTTCTATTTCACTTATTTTATTTTTGAATTAATTAATCTGTTAGTGAAAATTATTGAAATTAATGATGTCATAAACGTTATTGGTGAAACAATTAGAATAAGGATAATCTCTGAGGGATCACTAATCATACGTTGGGCCCCAAATTCATACCCCTTTGGCCCAATGCTGTCACCTTTTTGTTAATGGCAATAAAACTGAACATGGGCTGACTTCGCTATCTGCACTCCCTAAGGCCTAGTGCTACGCTATTTTTGGCTAAACAAAAGTTGTACAACAAAAAACTCTAGTGGGCCTTACGCCCTGCTCATCACACCAATTAATTCACTGTTCACCCCCCTGTTTCCATTACTAGAATTTAAGTTTTAATTAGAGTTTTACCATTTTCTTTTGTACAATAAAAATACTAATTTTTCTCCTATCATTTTAGACCTTAGTGCTAATTTTTTTTACATATAAAAATAATCATAAAAAAATATTAGTTTTTAGGCTATTTGTTTTTAGTCTTTTTACTTGACTTGAAATTCAATTTCTCTCATAAAAATCAACATAAAAATAATAGTACTTTTAATTCACTTTTGTGCTATATTTTGACTTGTTCTATTTCATGCTCTTGTACTATTTTCATGTATCCTACTTGTTGACTTCTAAGTGTGACTTTAATTTTCATGTTTCTTTTATTCCTAACCTTAGGTAGAAACCATGATAACATTAGGTAGAAATTCCCTTCATACTTAGGCTAGTTTCTTTTCCTTTTCAACATTAAAACATCTAATAAATATCAAAATAAAATCCCTTTAAAAATACAAAGAAAACACTTAATAAAACATTAATAAAAAAGTGAAAATCATTAAAAAGGGAATGGAAGCTTAAATCTCCCTTGCTTTAGGGAATCATTCGAGTGCTTGGATCTCCCTTGCTTTAGGGAACCATTCGAGCGTAAGTTCCCAATTTTTAAAAAACACAAACCAAAGAGCAACTCGAGTCTCCCTTGCTTTAGGGTGCCACTTGAACGCTCAAACTCTTTTCTCTATCTCGCCTCCGAGGCATTCTTTAATCGGACACGTTATTTCCGCTCCATTCCCAGCTTAAGACTCCAGAGGTCGAGCTGCGGAGTGCGAATGTAACTTCGTCCACTAAAAAACACAAAAACAAACAAAAACTAAAGAGCCGAACTACGGCGCTCTGATTCCTGAAAAGGATACGTAGGCATTGGGTCGCGGGGCCTAAGCGAGCACAACTATTTAAAAACCTTATTTTCCCCGTGTTTCTTTTCTTTCATTTGCATGCATTCCCTTAGTAATTAAGCTTTAGATTTATACACCCTTTAGATAGCAACAAACATAGGTGGATACCATCGAGTACGATGGGCGTGAGGGGTGCTAGCACCTTCCCCTTGCGTAACCGACTCTCGTACCCTATCTCTGGTCGAAAGACCTCGTTCTTATTTATCTCCAGGTTTTCTGATATTCCTTTCCCTCTTTGGGATAAATATATTGGTGGCGACTCTGTTCATCATTTCGCGAGCGTGCGACAGTCGCCACTGCGCTTTATTATTTCAAAAGGAAAAGGGAAAAGAACGAAAAAACCCAAATTTTGTTTAAAAAAAAAAAGAAGATATCTTAGGTACGGGTGTTGATTATACAAGGGGAAGGTTTTAAGCACCCCTCATATCTGTGGTACTCCATAGGAACCTTTTTGAAAATCTGTGTCGTGTGTGCTAAAAAGGATTTGTTTTATTTTAAAAATAAGCTCGGCAAGGCATTAAGCCTTGGGCCTACATACCTCCTCGGTGCAATGGAGAAGTCAGAGCTAATGTAGTTCCGCTTAAAGGGAAAAACGTTTAAAAACCGAATAAACACTTTATCATCGGCGGAGAGAAATACTCAGCCATTGATCTTGAGCATGAGAAAAAATAAGTTCTTTGCATCGCAAATGAAAGAAAAGCTCCAACTCGGATAAAAATCGACGAGTATGACACTAGCTCTCTCACACGGAAAAGATCTCATTATATCAATCAATTTCAAAATCGTAGGGTATCGCCACTCGTTTCAACAATTAATCGTGTCTAAACTTTTTGTAGATATTTTTAAAGAATGGTTTTGAAAAGGTTTTACAAACACAAGAAGGTTTTGTAAAAAGGGAGAAGATTTGAAAATTAAAGAAGTGGAGGAGATGAAGAGGCTATCCTATTGCGTAAAATAAAAGCTAAGGAAAAGAACGGTCTAACCGAAGAAGAAGCCAACACTTGACATTAAGAGTCAAGGTAGATTTCGCATCCTTTGGACTATTAATACCAACACATTACCACTTGGGGATCCAGATGAATTTATTATCTTAGCACCACTTTGCATTAAGCACATTAAAATTCTGACGAAAATCGGGCAGAGTAACGGCTGTTTTCAGGTAAAATCCTTATCTCAATGCCTTGGAATTAACCATCAAGGACTTTCAAGGAAATACATGCATACACAAACAGACAACAATCCAATGCCAGATAGACAGAAAAACCACAGAGTAATAACAGAATAAGGGTCCAGAGACACTAAGTCCATAAGTCTGAATCTCCAAAATGCTAGGGATAGTAACCAATAGCCCGAAAGTGAGTGTAATACCCGATATCATATTTGTTCAGTCATTATTACTACTAATGTGATTGGGATAAAAGGAGATGGATAAATATGATATATATTTCTACTAATTGGTCTATTGTTCTAACTAAACCTATTAGTGGCAATAAGAGGGGTATATTGGTAATTTCACTCTTAAATAGAATTGGGACTTGTTTGGTTCCCTCATTCTCTCCTTGGTCAAAAACAGAATTTTTGTGAGGAATAAAAAGAAGAAAAAAAGCGTGGAAAGAGAGGAAGAGGAGAAGAGTTCCAACTTGGTCCAAAGCTCACTACTTGCATGCAGCAGATTCTGTCCTAACCTTGATTCTACCATAACCTCCATCTTGCTACAACTTCATCATCATCTTCTTCATCTCTAAGGTGAGTCCCTAGTTAGTAGCCATGGGGTTTTGCATGTGGGGATTCAATTGGGGTTTAGGGATTGCGAATGAACCTATGAATTAATGATGCTAAATCTGTTTGCTTTGCTCTAATCTTTGCATGCTGATGTTCTTAATGGTATTTGTATGATGAAATTTCGTTTGGACTGTTATATAAGTGTAGGGGATCAACTATAGGTTGTTTGGGACTGGTTTAGAGCTTCTAAAATGCAGAAAATTGATTCTGCTACAGAGTATTCGGTTACGGGTCTTTGGGTAACCGATTACTCTGTTAAAAATGCAATTTTGGACTGTTTTTAGTGCCAGTAATCGGTTACTGAGTTTGGGTAATCGGTTACCCTGGGCCCAGAGGGAAAAAAATCAACAAACTTCGGAAATTCGTAACTTTTGCGTCGTAAGTCCGTTTCGCGCAAACTTTATATCGTTGGAAAGCTAGCGACGTGTACTTTCTAATAAAATTGTTCCCCAAACCAGAATGCTAGATTTAATTATATTTGAACCCCACTTAGTGTGTCGCGTCGAGTGAAATTGAATGTTACTATTTCCCTTGAGAACAGTTTCGTTCCGTAAAGGGAACCGAATGTCTCCTTAGTCATGTGAGACTTGTTTAATTGGTATTTAAACATGATAATGTCATATATGATCATGGATATGGTAATTTTAATATGTGAATTATGCATGATTAGAATGAATTAATCTCATTTCACTTAATTGCTACATTATGTTTACATGTGAATGCTATATTGTGATGAGACATGAACATATTGTTGATGCCCGTTGTTTCGGTTAAACAATTGGGATTGTGTGCCTGTGTGATTGGAGATTGATATGTGTGTATGCTTGAATCGAAACGGGTCGGGGGCTAGGTTGCGTTATGTCCCGGGCTTTGTGATCAATGGGACAGCCCCGATCATGTGATCTTGGGCTCACACCAGAGCTACCGTTGCAGTGTGCTTGTGAGGGTCTTGAGGCATTTTCCCACTTGGCGTTAACACACTTGCGTGCTCGGTATGGTGGCGTTGTGCGGCCAAGTAGGCCTACGCATGACAGGTAAACCATCTCTAGTGGTGCCATGTAGGCTACATCACTAGGCTTTCGCCCGATGGACCCATGTGTCAAGATGGCGTATTGTACTCGGCGTTAACACATGTGCGTGAAGATGGTTAACGGGACAATGACGCTAATTAGGATAAGGTCATCTCGCGGCCATTTAGGCTTTTGCGGACCCGTCTAATCATCTTGCGGTGTGCTTGTACAAGTCTCTTGACAATAGGCATGGGCGTGATTCATCGAGGGTGTGTTTTTATAACCTAGTCGAGGCATTAACGTGTTTCTGGATTCCCCGTATATGGATGCGGGTTTTGCATACTTGGTTGCTTATATAATTGTGTATTTGCATTATTCATCCAATGGAGGATGAATTGATTATTTTCTCCGTATTTGTACCGGAAGTAAGAATAACCCTGAATCAACGGTGGATTCGTTCATTTTTGTATGTTCCCTTTAGACCCGAGTGGACTAATAGGATAGGCGGACTCACTGAGATTTAGTAATCTCATCCCATTCCAATTATATTTTTTTCAGGTGGTTCGAGACAAGATCGTGGTAAGGGAAAGATGGATTAGATCTTTTGGCGGTGCTTGGATGTTTCTCTTAGTTCTTTATCGTGCTTACTAGTTCTTATGTTTTGGACATGTACTCCTATGATGTACTTGTATTATGGTCATGATACATTCGGCTTATGTATTCGTGTACTTCTAATTCCGCTGCGAATATTATGTATTTGTCGTCTATAAACCATAATTAATACTTTATGCATATTATTCTAGACATATATTGGTGGGGTGTTATAGTTGGTATCAGAGCAGGTCGATCCATGCGTAGGACAGACAGGGAGATGGATGAGCAACGCAGAGGTCCCGGAAGGCCCATGACTAGGAATGTGGAGCCCGAGCATGAAGCCGGAGGTGCAGGCGTGCCTTGGCAACAGATGATGCAACAGAACCAGATGATGGGACAACAGCCTCCTACTCAAGTTCCCGTTCCTCAAGCTGCAGCTGCACCAGATTTTCGTGCTTTCTTCAGGATGGATCCTCTAGAGTTTGTTGGCGAACTTGACTCTCTTTTGGCCCATGATTGGTTAGCTGGTATGGAAAGGGTGTTCCAAGCTATTCAGTGTATTGAAGAAGAAAAGGTGATCTTTGCTACTCAGAAGATGAAGGGACCGACTCTTAGGTGGTGGAACACTGCATCCATTTATTTCACCACACAAGAGATTCCTAAGGATTGGCAACACTTCAAAGTGGCATTCTTGGAGAAGTATTTCCCTAATAGTGTGAGGACTCAGAAGGAGCGAGAATTCCAGAACTTCAAGCAAGGCAACATGTCTGTTTCAGAATATGCAGAGAAGTTCGAAGACTTGGCTGATTACTCCCGACAAGCTGTTTATGCACCAGATGAACTATGGAAGATTGATCAGTTCATGATGGGTTTAAGGGCCGACATTGCTCATAGAGTTTCCCAAAGAGAGTTCACTACTTATGCTGAATGTTTGAGGCAATGCTATGTTGCTGAAAACAGCTTGAAGAGGGTTCAAGAAGAGAGGAACCAGAACAGGACTAATTTTAGGGAGCAAGGAAGATCTACTCAACACTTGAGGCCCCGTAATCCTCCATCAAAGAAGAAGCAGGTTTATGGTGACCAATCAGCTCAACCGCCTTATTGTCGCAAGTGTAATAGGAAGCACACCGGGGAGTGCACCAACTCTTCAGTGACTTGTTACGAGTGTGGCGAGCCAGGTCACATATCCAGATTCTGCCCCAAGAAGAGAGCTCATGAGAAGACTACAGGTCGTGTGTACACCCTGGATGCAAGAAAGACCAAGGGAAACAACAATCTCATTGCGGGTACATGTTATGTTAACAACCAACCTTTATGTGTTTTAGTCGATTGTGGAGCTACTCATTCTTTTATATCTACCGAGTGTGTTTACCGACTTGGTTTGGAAGTTACTCCATTACCCAATCCTATGATTATTTCTTCGGCAACGGATGATACCGTGGAACCTAGACTGATTTGTAAGGGTTGTTCGGTGTCTTTCAATGATCGTGACTTCCCGATTAATCTAATTTGCTTACCCCTCAAGAGGCTTGATGTTATTCTAGGGATGGATTGGTTGTCTCTTAATTCGGTGTATATTGGTTGCAAGGAGAAGGCCATATTCATTCCTGTAGAAGAGACTTCTTCCGATGATGCAATTACCAAGTTGATAGAAGGTGTATCTCTTAATTCAGTGTATCTCTTTTCTCAAGAAAGATCCTTTCTTTTAGTTCTTTCCAAGGAACCTTCTGTGAGAGTTGAATTGTCAGAGATTCCAGTGGTGTGTGAATTTCCTGAGGATATCACTTCTCTTCCTCCGGAAAGGGAAGCGGAATTCTCAATTGATCTTGTTCCTGGAACTGCCCCAGTTTCTATCACTCCTTATAGGATGTCTCCTATTGAACTCAGAGAACTGAAGAGCCAATTAGAAGAGCTTCTTGCTAAGCATTTTATCCAACCCAGTGTTTCTCCATGGGGAGCTCCTATTCTTTTGGTAAAGAAGAAAGACGGAAGTATGCGCTTGTGCATCGATTATCGTCAGCTGAACAAAGTTACCATAAAGAACAAATATCCATTACCACGGATTGATGACCTCCTAGATCAGTTGAAAGGAGCCAGTGTGTTCTCGAAGATTGATCTTAGGTCAGGATACCATCAAATCCGAGTGAAGAGTTCAGATGTACCTAAGACTGCATTCAGGACTCGATATGGTCACTACGAGTTTTTAGTTATGCCATTTGGGGTGACTAATGCTCCGGCAGTTTTCATGGATTACATGAATCGAATCTTTCAACCATATCTGTACCAGTTTGTGGTAATCTTCATTGATGACATTCTGGTGTATTCCCGTACTCCCGAAGATCACGAAGAGCACTTGCAGATTGTGTTGTCTACGCTTCGAGAGAAACAATTGTATGCCAAGATCAATAAGTGTGAATTTTGGCTATCCGAAGTAAGTTTTCTTGGTCACGTTATCTCTGGTGGAGGCGTGGCAGTAGATCCTTCTAAAGTAGAAGCGGTGGTGAATTGGGATCGACCGAGGAGTGTGACTGAAGTCAGAAGCTTCCTAGGTTTGGCAGGTTATTACCGGAGATTTATTATGGGGTTTGCTAAGTTAGCCTTACCATTAACAAAGCTTACACGGAAGGGGGTTGCTTTTGAATGGAATTCCGAATGTTAGCAGAGTTTTCAAAAGCTTAAGAAGAAGTTGACTACTGCACCCGTGTTAGTGATTCTAGACCCAAATCGATCATATGAAGTGTTCTGTGATGCTTCTAAGAAAGGTTTAGGCGGAGTGTTGATGCAAGATGGTCAGGTGGTAGCGTATGCATCTCGGCAGTTGAGATCTCATGAAGAGAATCACCCGACCCATGATCTTGAGCTTGCTGCAATAGTTTTTGCACTCAAAGTGTGGCGACATTACCTGTATGGCATTCACTTTGAGATGTTCAGTGATCATAAAAGCTTAAGATACCTTTTCGACCAGAAGGAGTTGAATATGCGACAAAGGAGATGGATGGAGTACCTTAAAGATTATGACTTTGAATTGAAGAATCATCCAGGAAAGGCTAACAAAGTGGCAGATGCCTTATGTAGGAAGGAATTTCGAGTTGCGGAGTTGATGATGTTAGAACATGGTTTATTGGAAAGGTTTCAAAATCTTAACCTTCAGTTTGAATGGACGCCCAATGGTGTGTTAATTAGTAACTTGAGCATCCAGAATGAACTGCGAGAAAGAATTCGAATATCACAAGAGAGTGATGAACAATTGCAAGCGAGCATAAGCATGTTTGATTTCGTTAGAGCACCTTATGGAGTAATCTTGTTTAGGCAGAGAATGTGCATACCAAATGATTCTGAGTTGAAGCGTTTGATTCTTGATGAAGCACACAAGAGTATATTTTCTATTCATCTTGGATCTACCAAAATGTATCAAGACTTGAGGAAAGACTTTTGGTGGCAAGGAATGAAGAAGGAGATTGCAGAGTATGTATCGTAATGTTCCATATGTCAACAAGTTAAGATTGAACATCAGAGGCCAGGAGGAATGTTACAACCACTGGAGATACCAACGTGGAAATGGGATTCCATCTCCATGGATTTCATTGTGGGATTACCTCGTACTCGAGGCGGGTATGATTCTATATGGGTAATAGTGGACAGGTTGACTAAGTCTGCTTACTTTTTACCTGTAAAGACAACTCACAAGGTGATTCATCTCGCAAGGCTTTTCATAGCGGAGATTGTACGGTTGCATGGTGTGCCATCTAGTATAGTGTCCGATCGTGATCCAAAGTTCACTTCGAGATTTTGGAAGATGTTTCATAAGGAATTAGGGACTAGACTAGATATGAGTACGTCCAACCATCCCCAATCCAATGGGCAGACGGAGAGGACAATCCAGACGATAGAAGACATGTTGAGATCCTGCATTTTAGAAGAAGGTGGGAGTTGGTAGGATCATTTGCCGTTGGTAGAGTTCGCATATAATAACAGTTACCATGCCAGTTTGGGTATGGCTCCCTATGAGGCTCTATACGGGAGAAAATCTCGATCACCTCTATGTTGGGCCGAAGTAGGGGAGAAGAGTATTCTTGGACCGGAGATCATACAAGAAACTACCAAGAAAGTCAAGATGATCCAGAATAATCTCAAGAAAGCCCAAGACCGACAAAAGAAATATGCGGACAAGCGCTGAAGATCTCTAGAATTTGAAGTTGGTGATCACGTGTATTTGAAGGTCACTCCGAGATTGAGGTTGGAAGGACCGTTCAAAACGCTTAAGCTCAGTCCGAGATACGTGGGACCATATCAGATTATGAGCTGGGTGGGTGAAGTGGCTTATCAATTAGCATTACCACCTTCACTATCCGGGCTGCATGATGTGTTTCATGTATCTCAGCTACGAAAGTTTGTGCCCGATACTTTTCATCCTATTCTTCCGGATTCTGTTGAAGTAGAACCAAATCTTTCCTATGATCCTCGACCTTACCGTATCTTAGAGCGTGCTAGCAAGTCCCTATGGAGTAAGGAGATACCTATCGTGAAAGTGATATGGGATGAGACGCGTCCTGAGGAAGCTACGTGGGAGCTTGAGTCAGAGATGCGGGAATCCTATCCTCACTTGTTTTGGTAAGTTTTTGAATTCGAGGACGAATTCTATTTAAGGTGGGGAATGTAATACCCGATATCATATTTGTTGCAAATAAATGTCACTAGAAAGGGGGGGTTGAATAGTGACCTCTTTAAAATTTTAGTTTAAGTGTGTTAAAGAGGATATAAAGAAATAAATGACTGGTAATAAAGAACACAAGGAAGTTTATACTGGTTCACCAAAAGGGTTAGTCCAGTCCTCACACACAGTGAGATTTTCTTATATCTTACACTTTTATCCTTTAAACGAGGGATAAAAATGTTACACTTTACACAACCTCAAAAGGCTCTTACACACACTTAAGGTATTACTCTGGACCTTTCTTTCACACTTGTTACAAACAAGATTTTATATCTCTTGAGGATATACAAAAGTATTGAATGGATGATTTAAAGATGATTCACTATTTGGCAGTGATGAGCTAACTTTCTCTTCTAGTGTATATGATGAGATTTTGGACTTTGATTCAAATATAGGATTAAGCTTCAATGTCAAAGTTGTTTGTTCTTGGCAAGAGGTGCTAGTTATATAGATGCTTTGAAGCATATGACCGTTTGTACTTGCATGAGAATAAAATATCATTCTTTGCTGGATGTGTACTTTGAGGAGACCAGAGATTAGTCCTTTGAGTAGATGAATAATCTGTCTTAGCTGGCAGTGTACTTTGAGGAGACCAGAGACTAGTACTTTGAGTAGATGATCATTATCATTTGAATATATGTACGTTGTTTTATTTTGAAATGATGTAATCTGCTATCATTTGTACTGAGTGCTTTTGCCAATGTATTGTTAAGATCATGTTAAAGCTAAAACAAAATATATAATATCTAACATCACGAGGACCTGCAAGGACACTTGTTAGAGGAGTTAGAATAATAGTATGTTTTCCTCAAAACTCAGACTTGTTTCAACATTCTCCCCCTTTTTGAGGATGACCAACTTGCTATAGATTTTGTTTTAGTTTATTCTCCCCCTGGGAACATATTAGCTTATTTTTGTTTTAGAGACTGATGTCTTTAGATTATTGCTCCCCCTGAATATATGTTGACTATTTTTTGTATGAGTCTGGTTGAAATATTTGTGGCACATATTTTGGACCAGATCATAGTATATACTTCTTTTGATAAAAATAACATATATCTTTTTAGCATAATTTAAAACATATGTTTTATCATTTTTCTTTAAGGGATCATGCATGGGATATTTATCAAACAGACTTAAAGATATAAGAGAGATCCAGACATAGTCATACATTTTCAACAAAAGTGGATCCTTAATAAAAGCCCTAATAAAAGCATGAAGCATACAGCTTTAAAATTAGTAGAGCTGAACTTTTCCTGCTACTAATTTTCCAGATGTTTGATAATGCATAGGCAGACATAATTCAAAACATAAAATATCCAAGGTAAACAAAATAAACTACATAAATATTCTCCCCCTTTGGACAGCCACAAAAAGAAGGGGGTTGCACCTTGGAAAGCCAAAATAATCATGAAGCTAGCAATTACATATTATCAGTAGGACCGTGAGGTGGAGCCTTAAGGAACCGGAAATCAAAGTCAGGAATGACTGGAGGAGGAATGTGTGGGAATGCTTTTGGAAGAAACACTTTGGAATGCCATTCAAAGAAGGCTTGATTCTGTCTGCCAAGACTAACCACTGCTTTTTGAAGAGCAGACAAGTCATCCTGAGATGAGCTTGAGTTAGCAATGTGATCCTCTTTGAAAGCTTTGAAAGAATTTGGAGCAGGATCAGCAGAGGTGGTATTAAACCACGACAGGTTTAGATAGCCAAAGTGTTCTTGAGCAGTTGTTTCTTGTTGAGCAAACTGAGGTGGAGAATCATAAGAATCATAAATTCGAGCTTGGCTAAAAAAGTCATTGAGGTTGCTTTCTGAGGGTGGATTGTTAGGTGTCGGGGATGAGGCAGGAGCAAACGGATTTTCAGTGAAATCAGACACATTGTTGGGCACAGCAGTAGGGATGGATAAAATGGTGCTTTGAGGAATAGGTGGAATGATAGAATAGAGAGTTTCAGCAATTGGATCAAAGCCACTAGAGAAAGTTAAGTCCTGAGATTGATTGAGAATTTGATGCTGAAAAAGCAAGGCATCAAGATCATCGTTGATGGGAGAAGTGATGTTGGAGGCAATGTTGAGGTCAATTACCGGTGAGTGAACGGGAGAGTGATCAAAGACTGGGGTTTAGGTGATTGGTGAGGCTAGAGACTTAGAAGTTTGGACAAGGGTATCTTCAGCAGCAGTTTTTGGAGGTGAGGCAAACACAATGTTTTCAGAGGGCAAAGATTGATCAGGTGGAGCTGTGACGGAGGGAATTGGTGAATGGATCTCTTCAGGGATATTTGGTTCAGTGGTTTGATGTGAGGGCGAGACCGGTTCCTTGATGGGGGATTCAGTTTTTTCAATTTGTGGAGAGTGAGCTTTGGAAGCTTCAGCACTGGTTGGTTTGGACATGAAATGACCTATTTCTGGTTCAGCTTGGTCTGTTGTGGTGAAGGTTTTCACCTTTTTCTTAACATCAGCAGTTTTGACCAACCGCTTTCGTTTTTGAAGCACAGGGATTTGAAGTACAGGGAGGTTCATCTTTGAGAGGCGACAACCATGAATGGCTCCAGCACCCATGAAGGATGTGGCATCATCAGTGGGGATTTTGAAGTGTTTAAACACGAGTGATAAGAACCTTCCATAAGGAGCAGTTCATCCTTTTCTGCAAGTATGTTTCATGAAGTTTAGGATAAGGTATTCTAAGTGGAGGGGATGACGCTTTAGAAGATGGAAGATCACTAGAATGTCATACTTGGAAAGTTTCTCTAGGCTGCCTGCTCTAGGGATGACATTATGGATGGACATTTTGTGTAGAATGCAAGGGACGGGATTCAGATTTGAAGACACTAGGGGTTTTGTGGTATCAACCAGAAGTTCACGATAAACATTTTCCATGGTGGTGTTGTACGACCCAACCCATTCTTGTGAAAAGAGATGGATGCCAGAATCAGAGATGTTAAGGATTTCACAGATTAGAGATGGAGTTAGGGTTATGGTAATACCTTTGATAGTGGATTTGAGAGACACATCGTTGGTTTCCGGGTGGATTGCAGCATAGAAGCTACGAACTAGTTTTGGATAGGTTTCAATTTCTAGGATTAGCATCTTTTGCCAGCCCTGAACGATTACAAGTTCTTCGATGTTGTATCCACGGACAATGAAGCTCTCAAAATCCATGGGTTTGCCATAGATTACACTTCTGTTCCTCCATTTTGAGTTGAAAAGGTCCAGAGCACGTTTGGAAGAGAAAATGACGTCTTGATGTGAGTCAAGTTCAGCGTCATCTGGGCAAGTTTCTTCATCCGAGTCATCGGAGATTTCAATGGTGGATTTTACTGGTTTTGTTTTTTGAAGGCGAGAAGACTTGCGGATTCCAGAAGTCTTGGCGGTGTTTGCATGTGATTTGGGGTTTTCTGGAAGGATGAAGGAGAGTAGTTTTTCGTTGAGGGTGTCTTGGTTGATTTCAGAAGAAGACATGGATGGTTGTGGTTTAGGGTTGATGTCTGGTTTAGGGTTTGTGTTTGAAGAAGACATTTTTGATAAACGCAGAAGTATTGAAGATGATGGTTGTTGGAAAACGAAAAGGATGAAGTGATAAATGAAAATTTGTGGATGATAAAGGGAAGTGGTCGGCGTGGTGGAAGATGAAAGGTACAGGTAATGATGCATGGTTACTATTTGAGTGTTGGAAGCAGTGCAAAAAGGTATGGGAGATCGTGAAGTAGGTAGAGGTAGCTTACATGGAGAAGTACAAAAATGGAAAAAAGATTTCACCCATTAAATGCAAGGATACCCTTTTTCCCCCTTTTTTGAAAAGATGATTAGACATAAATGTGATACATATGGGAATACAACAAATGGGATATTTTTGCATATGTGTCACTTTTGATAATTCAGACACAGCTTATACTTTTTCTTTTATTCCCCCCTCCCAACAAAGCGAGGCTCTAAAAGGAAAATATTATATAATATTTTTTATGCCCTTTTAGTTTGAGGATTTAATGGGATAAGAAATAATTTTTAACTTTTGTTTCAAAATATTGAATCTATCTTCTATCAATGGTTTGGTAAAGATATCAACTAGTTGATTTTGAGTCTGTACAAAAATTAATTCTATTTCTTCTTTTTGAACATGGTCTCTGATAAAATGATGTTTTATTTCAATGTGTTTAGACCTGGAATGTTGTATAGGATTTTTTGATAAGTTTATAGCACTAGTATTATCACAATAAATTGGTACCTTGGAGTAGTTTAGAGAATAGTCTTCCAATTGATTTTTTATCCAAATGATCTGTGAGCAACAGTTAGCTGCTGACACATATTCAGCTTCAGTTGTGGATAGTGCAATGGTACTTTGGTTTTTACATGACCAAGTTGTAAGAGCATCTCCTAGGATTTGACATGCGCCACTAGTACTTTTTCTTTCTACTTTGTCTCCAGCATAGTCAGCATCACAATAGGCTTTTAAGTCAAATTCTGACTTTCTTTGGTACCAGAGACCAATGTTAGTAGTACCTATAAGATATCTGAGAATACGCTTTACAGCAGTAAGATGTGATTCTATGGGATCTGTTTGGAATCTGGCACAAAGTCCAACTGAGAATACAATGTCAGGACGACTTGCAGTTAAATAAAGTAAAGATCCAATCATACCACGATATTCTTTTTCAGAAGTACTTATTCCTTTTTCATCTTTGTCTAGACTAGAGGAAAGATGCATAGGTGTAGACATAATTTTTGCATTAGTCATACCATATTTTTTTAAAATATCTTTGATGTATTTTTCTTGAAAGATAAAGATACCCTCTTCTGATTGTTTTATTTGGAGTCCTAGAAAATATCTCAACTCACCCATCATGCTCATTTCAAATTCACTTTTCATGAGGTTTGAGAAATCATCACACATCTTTTCATTTGTTGATCCAAAAATGATGTCATCCACATAAATTTGAACAATTAAAAGATCTTTCTTATATGATTTTTTGAAAAGGCTAGTGTCAGTTTTTCCTCTAGAAAAGTTATTTTCAAGTAAGAACAGACTAAGTCTTTCGTACCAAGCTCTAGGAGCTTGTTTTAGACCATAGAGAGCTTTTTGTTGATTTAAAGACATGATTTGGAAATTTTGAATCCTCAAATCCGGGTGGTTGTTTAACAAAAACGTCTTCGTTTAAAAAGCCATTTAAAAATGCACTTTTAACATCCATTTGAAAGAGTTTTATACCTTTGTGTGCAGCATATGCAAGAAGGATACGTATAGCCTCAAGTCTAGCTACTGGAGCGTAAGTTTCGTCATAATCATTTCCTTCTTGTTGATTATACCCTTGAGCAACTAGTCTAGCTTTATTTCTTATAATTTTTCCATCTTCATCTAGTTTATTTCTGAAAATCCATCTGGTTCCAATAATAGTTTTATCAAGAGGATTTGGAACGAGATTCCATACCTGATTCTTTTCAAATTGTGCAAGTTCTTCAGTCATGGCTTGGATCCATGATACATCTTGTATTGCATTGTTAATGTGCTTGGGTTCAATTTGGGATATCATTGCTAGGTTGTTGTTTTTGTCTTTGAAGAATTGTCTTTTACGTACTTGGTCAGAGGTTTCACCAATAATTACATCATGAGGATGATGTGGTACGGTTTTCCATCCTTTTGGAGGAGGTGGAAGGAATTCTTCCATAGCGTCTACATGGATTTCTTTGTTGAGGATTTCTATCTGTTCATCTAATTCATCATCAAGACTTTCAATGGTATTAGTTTCATTAAATATAACATGCATGCTTTCCTCTACACATTGATTTTTGAGATTGTAAATTCTATATGCTTTTGAAGTTTGAGAGTATCCAACAAATATTCCTTTGTCAGATTTAGAGTCAAATTTTCCTAGATTATCTTTGTTATTTAAGATGTAACAATAACATCCAAAAACACGAAAATACGAAATGTTTGGAGTTCTATTTTTCCATAACTCATAGGGAGTTTTGTTTAATAATTTTCTAATGGTAACTTTGTTTAAAATGTAACAGGATGTATTAACTGCTTCAGCCCAAAATTATTTTTCTACATTTGATTCATTTATCATAGTCCTAGCCATTTCTTGAAGGCTTCTATTTTTTCTTTCAACCACACCATTTTGTTGAGGAGTCCTAGGACATGAAAAATTGTGGGAAATGCCATTTTCTTCAAAGAATTGTTTAAAGAAAGAGTTTTCAAATTCTCCTCCGTGATCACTTATTACTGAAATAATTTTAGAATTTTTTCATTTTGAACTTTTGTGCAGAAATTTTTGAAAGCCTCAAAAGAGTCATCTTTGTGTTTGAGGAATAGAACCCAAGTGAATCTAGAGTAATCATCTACAATTACAAACCCGTATCTTTTTCCACTAAGACTTGCAGTTTTGACAGGACCAAACAAGTCCACATGAATGAGTTCTAAAGTTTTATTTGAGGACACAATATTTTTTGATTTGAAACTACTTTTTGCATGTTTACCTTTTATGCAAGCTTTACATACAGCGTCTTTATTGAATTTTATTTTGGGAATCCCTCTTACTAGTTCAAGCTTCATTAGGTTTGAGATAGTTCTCATGTTGGTGTGGCCACAACGTTTGTGCCAAATCCATTTTTCATTTTCATGAGATGCAAAGCATGTTTCAGATGAGATTTCATCTAAGAAAAGAGTATATAAGTTTTTGTGTCTGGTTCCACAAAAAAGAGTTTCGTTTGTGAGAGGATGTTTTACGATGCAAGTATTTTGTTTGAATACAACTTCATAACCATTATCACATAGCTGACTTATACTTAACAAATTATGTTTTAATCCATCAACAAATTGAACATCTTTAATTACAGCGGAACCATTCTTACCAATGGTTCCTATACCTTTTATTTTGGCTTTTTCATTGTTGCCAAATGTGACTGATCCTCCATCCTTATTTTCTAGAGTTATGAAGCAGTCTTTATCTCCAGTCATGTGACGAGAGCAACCGCTGTCCAGGTAACAAACCTTTTTCTTTATTGAGAGAAGACATTCCTGTAGAAGATGTTAGCATTTTCTTAGGTACCCAAATTTGAGTGGGTCCTTTAGGGTTAGGTTTATCTTTAGATAATATAAGTTTGGAAGCTGGTACAAATTTTATGGGTTTGGAGAGAGATTTCTCTTTCCAGGTAGAAAATATATTGTGTTGATTTTTAACATGGTTTTGTTTAAATGGTTTTTTAAAAAAACATTTTGACTCCTCGTGATTTGTTTTTTTGCAGTAACAGCATTTTTTTCTGTACTAAAGTGATGTTACCTGAGTTTGTATTTTTAATATGACGTGTAAAAAACGTTTCATACATTTTTTTTTATTTTTTGAGGATTTGAACCCTATTCCTGCTTTGTCAAAAATACCTGATTGAGATCCCATTATGTTTTGAAATGTTTCAGTAGACTTAACAAATTTTGTGATATCCTGAGTTAGATTTTCTATCTTATTTTCTAAAGTCTTTATTTTTTGAAGATTTGAATTATCAATTAGTAATTTTTGTTTAGAAGAGAGACAAGAGTGAGCATTGTATAAATTTGTAATTGTGACAGATTGTTTATCAATGGTTTTCTTTAACTCTTCCTTTTCTTTGATTAAGTTTGAAATTTGTTCTTTTTGGAAAAAACATTTTTGAGTTAAGAGGTTTGAATCCTCAAGCAGATTGTCAAACATAATATTCATTTCATGACAAGTATCACAGGAGATAAGAGAACTTACTTCGGTTTCAGATGTAGTCATAAGGCATAGATTTGCTTCTTCTTCATCAGTGTCTGAGTTTGAGTTTTCAGAGCCATCCCATGAAGCCATCATTGACTTCTTTTTGAAAGGTGTTCCTTTGACGAACCTTTGAGGACATTCAGTTTTGAAGTGTCCAACTTTGTTACATCCATAACATGTGATTTTGCTTTTGTCTATCTCAACCTTAGGAGGATCTCTTCAAAATGGTCGTTTGTGTTGTCCTCTTCGAAATACCATTTGCTGAATGCGTTTGGATATGAGTGCTAAATCATTCTCATCTTCAGAAGGTGATTCATTTGACTCCTCAATTTTTTGTTGATTTTCTTTTGAGTTTTGAACGGCCTTGAGAGCAATTGATTTTCCTTTCTTAAGTGGTTTATCTTCTAGAATGAGACATTCATGTGCACGAAGAGAACCAACAAGTTCCTCAACTGGTAGACTTGTTAGATCTTTAGCTTGAGTAATGGCAGTGACCATTGGTCTCCATACTTTAGGAAGACATCTAAGTAATTTTCTTATCCTCTCGTGAGGAGAGTAAGTTTTTCCAAGAGATCTTAATTCATTAATAATAATAGTAAATCTGGAGAACATTTCATCTATGGTTTCATCTTCTTTCATTTCAAAGGTTTCAAATTTTTTTACTCCCATATCTATTCTTTCTTCTTTGACATGGCTTGTTCCTTCATGATGAATTTCAAGTTTGTCCCAGATTTCTTTGGCAGTGTTACATTCTTCAATTCTATCGTATTCTTCTCTGCTAAGAGCACATGATAAAATAAATTGAGCTTTTGAGTTTAAGAGTACCTGATTTTTTTCTTCAGGAGTCCACAACGCTTGAGGTTTTGGAGCAGCAGGAGCAGCGTCAGTGGCGACAGTCATTGGAGTGAAGCTTCCTGTTTCAATGATGGACCACATATTTATATCTTGAGATAAGAGAAAGAGGCTCAAGCGTTGAATTTTTTTTGTTCAGCAATGAATTTTTCTTGTTCAGCCATTCTTTAAAATGTTGTGATCGTTTTACTCTAACACGGTTAAGTGTAGTTTTTTTCAGAGCCCGAGCTCTGATACCAATTGCTACAAATAAATGTCACTAGAAAGGGGGGGTTTGAATAGTGACCTCTTTAAAATTTTAGTTTAAGTGTGTTAAAGAGGATATAAAGAAATAAATGACTGGTAATAAAGAACACACAGAAGTTTATACTGGTTCACCAAAAGGGTTAGTCCAGTCCTCACACACAGTGAGATTTTCTTATATCTTACACTTTTATCCTTTAAACGAGGGATAAAAATGTTACACTTTACACAACCTCAAAAGGCTCTTACACACACTTAAGGTATTACTCTAGACCTTTCTTTCACACTTGTTACAAACAAGATTTTATATCTCTTGAGGATATACAAAAGTATTGAATGGATGATTTAAAGATGATTCACTATTTGGCAGTGATGAGTTAACTTTCTCTTCTAGTGTATATGATGAGATTTTGGACTTTGATTCAAATATAGGATTAAGCTTCAATGTCAAAGTTGTTTGTTCTTGGCAAGAGGTGCTAGTTATATAGATGCTTTGAAGCATATGACCGTTTGTACTTGCATGAGAATAAAATATCCTTCTTTGCTGGATGTGTACTTTGAGGAGACCAGCGATTAGTCCTTTGAGTAGATGAATAATCTGTCTTAGCTGGCAGTGTACTTTGAGGAGCCAGAGACTAGTACTTTGAGTAGATGATCATTATCATTTGAATATATGTACGTTGTTTTATTTTGAAATGATGTAATCTGTTATCATTTGTACTGAGTGCTTTTGCCAATGTATTGATAAGATCATGTTAAAGCTAAAACAAAATATATAATATCTAACATCACGAGGACCTGCAAGGACACTTGTTAGAGGAGTTAGAATAATAGTATGTTGTCCTCAAAACTCAGACTTGTTTCAACAATATTTGTTCAGTCATTATTACTACTAATGTGATTGGTATAAAAGGAGATGGATAGATATGATATATATTTCTACTAATTGGTCTATTGTTCTAACTAAACCTATTAGTGGAAATAAGAGGGGTATATTGGTAATTTCACTCTTAAATAGAATTGGGACTTGTTTGGTTCCCTCATTCTCTCCTTGGTCAAAAATAGAATTTTTGTGAGGAAGAAAAAGAAGAAAAGAAGCGTGGAAAGAGAGGAAGAGGATAAGAGTTCCAACTTGGTCCAAAGCTCACTACTTGCATGCAGCAGATTCTTTCCTAGCCTTGATTCTACCATAACCTCCATCTTGCTACAACTTCATCATCATCTTCTTCATCTCTAAGGTGAGTCCCTAATTAGTAGCCATGGGGTTTTGCATGTGGGGATTCAATTGGGGTTTAGGGATTGTGAATGAACCTACGAATCAATGATGCTAAATCTATTTTCTTTGCTCTAATCTTTGCATGTTGATGTTCTTAATGGTATTTGTATGATGAAATTTCGTTTGGACTGTTATACAAGTGTAGGGGATCAACTATAGGTTGTTTGGGACTGGTTTAGAGCTTCTAAAACGCAGAAAATTGATTCTGCTACAGGGTATTCGGTTACGGGTCTTTGGGTAACCGATTACTCTGTTAAAAATGCAATTTTGGACTGTTTTTAGTGCCAGTAATCGGTTACTGAGTTTGGGTAATCGGTTACCCTGGGCGCAGAGGGAAAACAATCAGCAAACTTTGGAAATTCGTAACTTTTGCGTCGTAAGTCCGTTTCGCGCAAACTTTATATCGTTGGAAAGCTAGCGACGTGTACTTTCTAATAAAATTGGTCGTTAAACCAGAATTCTAGATTTAATTATATTTGAACCCCACTTAGTGTGTCGCGTCGAGTGAAATTGAATGTTGCTATTTCCCCTGAGAACAGTTTCGTTCCGTAAAGGGAACCGAATGTCTCCTTAGTCATGTGAGACTTGTTTATTTGGTATTTAAACATGATAATGTCATATATGATCATGGATGTGGTAATTTTAATATGTGAATTATGCATGATTAGAATGAATTAATCTCATTGCACTTAATTGCTACATTATGTTTACATGTGAATGCTATATTGTGATGAGACATGAATATATTGTTGATGCCCGTTGTTTCGGTTAAACAATTTGGATTGTGTGCCTTTGTGATTGGCGATTGATATGTGTGTATGCTTGAATCGAAACGGGCCGGGGGCTAGGTTGTGTTATGTCCCGGGCTTTATGATCAATGGGACAGCCCCGATCATGTGATCTTGGGCTCACACCCGAGCTACCGTTGCAGTGTGCTTGTGAGGGTCTTGAGGAATTTTCCCACTTGGCGTTAACACACTTGCGTGCTCGGTATGGTGGCGTTGTGCGGCCAAGTAGGCCTACGCATGAGAGGTAAACCATCTCTAGTGGTGTCATGTAGGCTACATCACTAGGCTTTGGCCCGATGGACCCATTGTGGTGTCGTTTTTTTTACCTCCCCGTTTCACTTGGGAGGACGGCACGCTAGACCCTTCACGCGAAATTTGGAAGGAGAATGCGCCCGGGATGGGATGAATTTTGTTTCAGTTCTTCCTACGATATCACACGAACTTTCTTATTGTCCTACGAGTAGGAAAGGGGAAAAAAGATCTCAACTAAACCCTAGGAGTTTGCTAAGTGTGGGGATTTCACCTAGACTAGAAATTCTGGAGTTCGGGGGGTCGGTTATACATAGGGAAGAGTTTAAGCACCCTACATATCCGTAGTACTCTACGGGAACCTTCTTTGTGTCATTGTGATTGTGTTTATTGCTAATGATTGGGAAAGTTTCTCCTTTGTGTTTAGGAGAGAGAATTGAATTGATTAAAGAAAAACAGACTGACTGACTATTTTTGATATTTTATTAGCTCGCTGATATTCCTTGTGAACCTCATGCCTACATATCCCTAGTGGAAGTCAGAGCTTAATGTAGTTCGGGGAACTAACTAGGGAAATTAATTATTTTTGGTGCCTTGCTTGAAGCTCAAGGTTGAAGCTTTGAATTAAATCTCTGTTTACAATAAAGAGACATGAAATCATCTTTACAGAGAGGTATTTCTACTATTCCACCACAAACATTTTAAAAGTGACAGAAAAGCTAAAAATGATGTTTCATTAAGAGGGGAGTCTACTTGGTTGATCAAGTATGACAGCCATCGTGCCTCTAAAATGAAAGATTCTCAACCAAATTAAGGAAAGGGTCGTACAAGTCTGGGTGTGTTGCCAGAGCATGCCTTTCAGTGTCCTAAATGGGAGAAATGATGATTTGTTTGAAATGATGATTGTTTGAAATGATTGTTTGTTTGTGGTGAGATAAGAGAAATATCTACCTATGAAGATGAGCTATGTCTATCTATTGTTTGAAAGATTTGATTTTTTAGCTGGCTTGCATGAGGCCCAAGCTTGAGGCTTTTGATTGATTTATTGACTTATGGAAAGATAACTCTACTGGGGAGAATTTAAATTAAGGAGTTTTTGTGTTCTGTACAAAGCCCAGAATTGAGGCTGACTCTAATTGGAGAGTGTTTATTTGATGGATTTTATTTGGTGTTCTGTACAAAGCCCAAAATTGTGGCTGACTCTACTTAGGGAGACTCTACTTGTGTGCCTTGTGTAAAGCCCAAGGTTGTGGCTGACTGCTGAGGAAACTGAGTTTTTTAAGACTATGGATGACTCTATTTGTGTGCCTTGTACAAAGCCCAAGGTTGTGGCTACTCTAGCTAGGGGAATATTATTTTCTGCCTTGTACAAAGCCCAAGGTTGTGGCGGACTCTTAAAGAAACTGAGTATGGAAGACTCTATGGGGAAAAGATTCTAAAGATTTGGAATCTTTGACACAGGGGAATATGGTTTATCTACCTTGTACAAAGCCCAAGGTTGTGGCTAAAAATGAAAGACTCACTGAGTGAGTTTTATTCTGCTAGAGGTTTTAACAAACTAATTTATTTTTATATTTTCTTGGAAGCTAACCCTTTCCAGGGGTTTTGACTCAGCTGGAGAAATAGACTATTAAAAGACTGAATTTTTATCATGTTTTTGGAGGCTGACCCTTTCCAGGGGTTTTGACTCTTTTGGGGAATTTATCTTTTGAAAGAGTGAATTTTTGGATTTGAAGGAGTGATTTTGGAGGCTGACCCCTTCCAGGGGTTTTTGTTGAAATGAAAGAATGTGTGGAGGCTAACCCTTTCCACGGGTTTTTGTTGAAATGAAAGAATGTGTGGAGGCTAACCCTTTCCAGGGGTTTTTGTTAAAATGAATGGCAGAAATATTATCTAGTGGAGACTTCTTGTTTTAAAGCCCAAGATTGAGGCTGACACTGACTGAGGATAAACAAAACATGGATCCTAGACTCTGCTAAGGAAGATTGATGAAGATAAGGGTGACAGAGACTATCCATGTCTCTCATTCCAAAAAGTGTACTCAATATGAGATTGAGACAATCTTAGCTTGTTTAAAGTCTGGTTTAAAGAATGGAAGAAGCTCACCAGGATAGGCTAAAAGGTTACTAAAGACCTGTTCCTGTGTTTATAAGAAACCTGATGGGTCCTTGTATACAAGCTCAAGAGGAAGCTGGAAATGCTTTTAAGAAGCCTGTGGGTCCTTGTACAAAGCCCAAGAGGAGGCTAATCGAGGGTCATCGAGGGTCCTTGTTATAGCACAAGAGAAAGTTATGTGGTTTTGAACTTATTTTGGCTTTAAGCAAATGGGTAAGAGGTTTCACCGGGAATAATTCCTCTTTGGGTGGATGTGTCCTATTTTGGGTTCTAAGGCTTTTGCCAAGATGTTTCACCAGGAATAATTCATCTTGGGGGTTTGAACTACAGATCTCTAATTAGGAAAGAGCCTTCACCGGGAAGACATTCTCAATCCTAGGCCATATTCCTATAATATATATAGTTTAACGGTCCTAGGGTTTATACTCAAACGTAGTTCTAAACAATATATAAACAGATCTATATTTGACAGTAATTTAAACAAAGACTGTAAATTGAAAGCTTGTAAAGTCTAACCTGGATGGAGTGGAGGCCTTTGAAGAAGTATGTACAAAGCCTTACCAGCAATTTTTTGTTGTTTTGTTGATAACAGTTGTATATTTATTATAAACAGTTAAAGGTTTTTGAAAACAGAAGAAGTGAAGATGGACAAAGGTCACATAGGTATCTGAAGAGTTTCACCGGGAATAATGCCCTTCAAATACCAGAAGAATGTTTTGAAAATAGAAAGGAGATTTTGTAAATACAGTTTTTGAAAACAAACTATGAAAAGAAAAATGTGTTGGGTCTTACACTCTAATAGAGGCCCAATGAAAATGATTTACTGTTTATGAAAACAGTTGAAAAATGGTTGAAATGATATAAGGTTTTGTTGTTTGAAAACCTTAATCATCCGTTTAATCGGAGATTGAAAACAGTTTTGAAAATTGACAAAAAGTCAACTTAAATAAGGTAACGATAAAATCTATACCTAATTAAGACCTATATGATTAGGGTTTTATCATAAAATTATTCACAAAGTAGTTTGGTCAAAACAAGATAAAAATGTATATTTAAAGTATTTAAGAAAACACTTAAAACATACTATTTTAAACCTAATAAAAACACATGAGCCAACCAGGTTTGATAGGTTAAATAATTGTTTAAAGTTGTGAAGAAATCAAGTGGAAAAAGTGATAAAAAAATAGGGTTTTGTCACCAACCTGGTTTGAACCCACGCCCTTTATGTTACCAGTCCAAAACAACACCACTGAGCCAACGCGCGCTTGGTGACAAGGTAATGGTTCCATTGCAATACATATATTATTCAAGTGCATAGAAGCAAAAAAAAGAAATAAAATCAAAAGGTCTGGGGCGAGGGGGATTCGAACCCCAGACATTGGGCACGCGCAACACACAAACACTCTTTACCACTGGGCTATAACGATTTAGTCATTTATGAAACGACTATCATTCAAAATAAAATAAACTTTAGCCATGGATTTGAATTTTTGCGCGCCACCACCATTGTCATCTTCAACCTCTAGCTTTTAGATTTTGAATTTATGAACTCTTTCAATTCTTAACCATTTGCAAAGATGTAAAGAGCAAACTTGCTCTAAATTCTCTCACGATTTCAAATATGTAACTAACATTTATTTATATTGACTATAAATAAATAATTTTCCAGAAAACATGAAGAACACATAAACCCTAAATTTAAAATTAAATGACAATCAAGATGAATAAATGAATGATGATAGAGGATTTTCAATCCTCTGATGATGCTGAACAAGATAGTGTCGAGCTATATGAGAAAGAATACTCAAATAAGTGGGTTGGAGTTTGAAAAAATACCTCTGAAAATGGAGGTCGTGAGGATGATGAGGAACACCTGGGCTTGTGTGAGTGATCCTAAAAGCTTCCTTGGGACTCAGTGATGCTAATTGAATGCTTATTGTGACTTCAATCCTTCTGAATTGCTCTACCCGACACCTTCGATTTGAGCTTCAAGTGGACATAGAGGGTGATGAATCTTGAGTTACAGATGAGCTGCAGCAATCTGAACAGCTTCACTATGACCTAAGGAACGTGTCTGGATGCTTGGCTTTGTTATAAACCTTCTGAATTTCTCTATGGACCTCCAACTGCAACGGCTCCAAAGTGAGAGAAACAATGGTGTTCCTCCACCTACAGAAGTGATCCAGGAGCTTGGATCACCTCAAATGAGCCCCCTTGAGATGTTAGAATGCTTACTTTCCAAAGAGAAGCTCTGGTTTGAAGAAAACGATTCTTCTTGCCAAAGAACTTTGAAAAACCATAAGCATGAGAAGAGAAAGAGAAAGCAAGGAATATGGTTGCTTTGGTGTAACAAATACTATAGATAGCCCTTATATTTATAGGCAAAAATTAGGATATGTTAGGTATTATGTAACTTTGTAGCCAAGTTTGTGATTATGGCAAGAAAAGAATATTCCCTTTAGGCTAATCATTACCAAGTAATCCTTACCAAGCTTTCTTAGTTGTTGAATTTGCTTGGTGGCCAAGTTCCATAAATTTGTGCACATGGGATATATTATGCACATGGGATGGATTCTTCACAAACTCTTGTAGTTCCACGACAAGCTTGTTTTATGTCATAACATTGTAACTTCTATGTGGTAGTTATGACATAATATATATTTCTTTGACTTCTTTAACTTCTTTGACTTTTTGACTTTTTTTGACTTTCTTTGACTTTTTGACATTTGAACTTTTGCTAATTTCACCCCTTTTATGTTTCTTTTTTTTTTCATGTCACATGAGGACTTTTGAAGAAAACATGAAGAAGGAGACTTGGACATCAAGAATGGATACTTGGAGACTTCAAGAATGAATTCAAGAAACTTTGAATTTTCTTTTGTTCTTGTAATTCCAATAGAATTCCAACTTTAGGAAATGTGTGAATTTGGACTTTGTATGAATGAAACTTTGAAATAATGTAATCCTTGATTTTTGGATAAAGTCCTTTTTGTAATTCACTTGGAATTTGGTTCATGTTCATGTAAAGAACTCCATTTGTAAAGTACTTGAATTTCCTTTAGAATTTTGATTGAATTTGCTATTCAAACATGAAGTTTGAATATTCTTGAATGATTTTTGAATTTAGAAATCCAATTCCCTTTGATATAGAAAATGGTGGGAAATCCTTCAAGTAGCATGAAACTTTAAGTCTTGAAACATATTCTTGCCACCATGAATTGTTGAATATTAAACTTGAAATCTTTGAATTCATGATTTTAAATAATCACTTGAAATAATCTTTCAACCAAAGGACTAAAGAGATATTCCTTGCAAATTTGATAAAATTTCCATGAATTGTTTCAAACTTCTACCATTTTCCAAATAATCAATATGAACCAATTTTCTTCACCATGATAAGTCCATAAGCCAAAATCTTGAAATAGATTCCAAATAAAACTCTTGAATCACACAATTGGAAATGACGCACTTTATTTGAAAACCTCCATGGACATGAATTATTTTGCAAAGAATGAGTGAACGAATGAAATCTTGATCACGGCTTCCAAACCGATCAAGAAACATTTTTGAAAGTGACGTCAATGATGTAACATCTCAGGGGGGTCAAAAATTAGGGTATGACACCCATGTGTCAAGATGGCGTATTGTACTCGGTCTTAACACATGTGCGTGAAGATGGTTAACGGGACAATGACGCCAATTAGGCTAAGTTCATATCGCGGCCATTTAGGCTTGTGCGGACCCGTCTAATCATCTTGCGGTGTGCTTGTACAAGTCTCTTGACAATAGGCATGGGCGTGATTCATCGAGGGTGTGTTTTTATAACCTAGTCGAGGCATTAACACGTTTCTGGATTCCCCGTATATGGATGCGGGTTTTGCATACTTGGTTGCTTATATAATTGTGTATTTGCATTATTCATCCAATGGAGGATGAATTGATTATTTTCTCCGTATTTGTACCGGAAGTAAAAATAACCCCGAATCAATGGTGGATTCGTTCATTTTTGTATGTTCCCTTTAGACCCGAGTGGACTAATAGGATAGGCGGACTCACTAAGATTTAGTAATCTCATCCCATTCCAATTATATTTTTTTCAGGTGGTTCGAGACAAGATCGTGGTAAGGGAAAGATGGATTAGATCTTTTGGCGGTGCTTGGATGTTTCTCTTAGTTCTTTATCGTGCTTACTAGTTCTTATGTTTTGGACATGTACTCCTTATGTATTCGTGTACTTCTAATTCCGTTGCGAATATTATGTATTTGTCGTCTATGAACCATAATTAATACTTTATGCATATTATTCTAGACATATATGTGTGGGGTGTTACAGTTTATGTGTTTTTTAGATTTTGGTTGTTTATTAGTGTTTTAGCATAAAAGTAAAGTATGGTCCAAGTGGACAAAAAGAAAATAGCGGAAACATAAACAAAGTGTCCAAATAGACAAAGAGAAAATAGCGGAATGTAAATATGATGAAATGATAAAATAAAGCAATAAAGCAAAATATAAAGAGCAATATAATAAATTGCGGAAATTAAAGTCAATTGTTAGATGTTAAAGATAACCATCTTGAAACTTGTCAAGTATGTTATCAAAGTTAGTAAGAAAGATCGATGGTGAGTGAAGGATGTTCTCGGATTTAAATTCAATAGAAATTTATCAGAAGCTTGATAAAATCATAGCGACTACACGATAAACTTCCATAAGTCTTAAATCAACCGCATACAATTCTCTTCCATATTTGATCTTTTTTATTCGGGACACGAAATATTACGCTATGTTAAGCAGATCGCCAAGTGATTTATGTAGAAATCACCCTACAACGAGGCCGGTCAAAACTTTATGTGCTAATGCATGCGAGAGAAGCGATATGTAGATCACTCTCCGAAAGAAATACCGCACGAAAAGAAAAATAGGGAGCGATCTAGTCTTTACCAAGAATCCATAAGAATTCTCAAGGCATTAAGACTTTCATCAATCAAAATAAAAAGAAGTAAAAGATGGAACCACATTCAAAAGCTCCTTTCATTTATAATTTCATAATTTTGCGGATTTGGATTCTCATCCTATCGACGCCCTAAGTCCATTGAAATTAGAGAGAAATTAGGCCTCTAACTTGTGATTCAAAGAAAATATCAAAAGAATGGAGTAGAAGATGAGTTAGAACCAAAAACAAGTTAAAAAAGGCAAAAAACACATTCTGCTCAGATGTAAATCGATTTGCACAGTGTGTAAATCGATTTGCAAAACTCTGTTTTCAAATCTGGGCATTTTTTTAGTTATGTAAATCGATTTGCACCAGATGCAAATCGATTTGCACCAGATGCAAATCGATTTGCACAACACAGTTTTTCAAAAAAACAGCAAATCAAGAGAAGAAAACTTGTTTAAACATAAAACCAAACACCTTGTGATCTTGGATCAATTTCTGCACGAAAATGTATCAAGTAAGCAAGCAAAACTCATCAATGTAGCACCAAAGGTGCATCAAACATAAACAACAATGCATCACATCTTGGATTATGGAAAGGATCAAGAATTTTACCAAATCTTTCACAAACTTTGAATCTTCTTCAAGAACACACAACCACAAGCCTTGATCTCTCACAATTGATGAAGAGAGTGATGTTTAGATGGAGGTTTAGCTCTAAATTAGTGAGGTTCAAGATGTGACTCACTAATTTTTATGGAAGAAGAAGAGAGCTTTGAGTGAAGGGTTTGGAAAAGATGAGGAGAGAAAGAGCAAGAGTTTTCTTGGCTATCAAAGCTTCCAAAATGAGGAGGGGAATGCCTCAATTTATAGCACTTAGGCTTGGGAAATTTTGTGGCTTGGAGTTAGGATTGGAAAATAGAATTAGGCTTGGGAAATGGTTTTGGAGCCAAAAAAGAGATCCAATGGTCTTGATGCAATCACATGAGGGTTTATGATCAAATGATGTAGGTAATCAAATACAAGAGCTAAGTCATGCTTCCCATGCTTGCAAATGATGTCAACACTTTCAAAAGCTGAAATTTGCCTTCATTTTTCCAAATTCGCATTGGTGCAATCGATTTACACTTTATGCAAATCTATTTACATTGCTGAAAAAGGCAAAATCTGGGGCAAAAACAGTTATGTAAATCGATTTGCACATTATGCAAATCGATTTGCACTGATGGCAGAAGCAAAATCTGGGCAGAATCAGTTGTGTAAATCGATTTACACCTTATGCAAATCGATTTGCACAGTGAAATTGTTGAAAAATGCCCTTTTTGGTGGATACTTTGACTTGGTACCTACAAAGCACAAACATACAAAAGCACAAGGCAATATTTTTGGTATTTTGGTTAATAAAACAATATATACAAGAAAAATATTGGTGCTTGACGATTCCTTTGCAGATGAATTGTACATAACATCACAAGCAGAGTTCTAAGTCGAAACTTCTTGATTGATGATTGATATGCAAATGATGTGTGATCTTAGGGTCAAAATTTGGGGTATGACAACTTGTAATGATGAGAATGATGTTGGAACTTGTAGAATAGGTGGGATTGTTTCACAGATACATAGAAAAGGTTTCTTATTGTTATAATGTAATGTGAATTGGTTTAGTTGTTTTGGTCATGTTAGAAATATGTGAATCAGTGTATATATATTTTGAATAAATTACAATGGTATATAATATAATAGTATAATTTATAATGCCTTTTTTTGTATATAATCGACATCGCTTCTTTGTTGAAATAATGAGATTACTGAAATAATGGGATTACGATTGTAAATTATAGGTTTATGGGATAACAATGGTAAATTACAAGTTCATGAAATAATGCTATCAAAAATGCAGGTTTAGAAATTATAAAAATAAGGGTTAATAGTAATTCACCCCCTGTAATGTTAGAGAATTTCGCTTTTCCCCCTCCCTACCTTTTGGCAACGGTTTTTTCAAAAAAACCGTTGCCAAAACCTGCCTTTGGCAACGATGGGAGTAAACCGAAACATGCTCATATTAAAGGGGGGTAAATTATTATTAACCCTAAAAATAATAGGTTTATTAAAAACACTAACGAAAGCGTTTTTTCATCAAAAGCGCTGCCTTAGGTTATCTATGAAAGCGCTTTTTAAGAAAAAGCGCTGCCTTAGACCTATCTATGAAAGCGCTTTTAAAAGCACTATTGTAGGTAGGCATAGGGCAGCGCTTTTTCTTAAAAAGCGCTTTCATAGATAGGCCTAAAGCATCGCTTTTTAAAAAGCGATTTCTTAAGCCTAATTTAGAAAGCATAAAAGACATTCTAAAGTAGGCCTAAGAAAGTGTTTTTCAAGAAAAAAGCGCTACCTTAGACCTATATATGAAAGCACTTTTTAAGAAAAAATGTTGCCTAGGCCTACCTACGACATTGCTTTTGTCTAAACAAAAAGCGCTGCTAAAACCTATAGCAGCGCACCTACTGCTATAGTGACCTATAGGGTGTGCATGGCTGGTTATTTTCAAAAACCAAACCATAATCATTTTAAAACCATTTAAATGGTTTGGATTTATTACCATAACCATATTTTAATCAAAATTGCTTATATAACCGGCTATAAATTTGGTTATGATTATATAACCGGATTTTAAAAAAAATATAGTTTTGAAAAAAAAATTCCGAAATTATTTTTTCAAACTTTTTTATTTTTATTTTTAGAATTATGATATTTTGATTTGGATAATAACCGGATTATAACCGAATCCAAAATAATTTAACTAGTTAATAATCATTTAATTATATCCGGATTATATGAATGGATAACCAAACCATTAATAACTAAACCGGTTAATAACCATTCAATCATATCCGGATATTTAAAAGTGGTTTAGGTTTGGTTATGAATTTGGACATCACAACCGGATATTTCGCACACCACTGACCTATGCCTTTTTTTTTTCTTTCTAGAATTTGTTAATTCATTAGTTAAAAAATATAAATATTTAATTAAATTAAATTAGGTATATTACTACAATTTTAAAATAGAATATGAATTTTATTTTTAAAGTTTCGCTAAATTATAATTATTTAATTAATAATGCAATATAAATTTATATAATTATATCAAATCTAAATGAAATTTAATTTTAACTAAACTCTAATAGGCATTTTGTTAATTATGTATTTAAAATCAATTTTGATTTAAGCTATCATAATTTATAACAATAACATTTATATTAAATAATTCAAACATAATAAATTACAGTCAATATCAAACCAATTTTTTACAATAATAGGCAAACGCACGCATAGGAAATCATAATAGGCATCCACCAATCGGACTATATACTGTTGACATTGTAGATTGTTATTTAACCATTGCCGAAATTGCTGATATTTTATCCGCAGGTAATCTTAATTTTAATCTTATCTTAATCTATTTACTTAATATAAATTTAAGGTTGTCATGATGACAATCTTGAACACAACTTTAACCCTAAATCTTATATGGCATTATATAGAAACCTTAATTCTTACGTGACATCTTTAAAAAAAACTTAATATTAATCTATTAGAAAAATTATTATATTATTCATAGTTACATGAAAAATATTAAACACAAATTATTCTAATATACAACCGTAAAAATATTAAACATAAATTATTTTGGACAATATTTTCGTAAATCACGATGTCAATCCTTATTTATGATTTTCATAGTTATCCAATCTTACAAGTAACTGCAAATATAAATATTCAATTCCATTAATTTTGTAACTCCCATATAAGTTCATTAAATTCCATTTACCTAACTTTATCGTTTGTTTTTCAAATTCTTCACCCACTCATTAATCAATTCATACAAATTAATTAATATAAATATAAATTAATATACTCATAATCTACTTATAATAATAAAGGATATTTTATTTATAAAAGGGATTTTAGATATAAATAATATACTACCATTATAATAATATACTACAATTATAAATAATATAAAAAACCCATTAATAATTACAATATCTCAACAATTTTAAAAAATTAAGATTAAAAAAATTAAGATGAAAAAAAGTCAAATAAGAAAAATTACTACATTATTCATATTTTCATTTAAATTTTGAATTACTTAATTTTTAAAAATAATAAATACAAATCATATATCACAAATATAAAATGTATTTTACACATAATTATGATTAAAAAAATCACTTATTGAATTATCAATTTCATTGTTAAATCTACGTTATAATTATGATAATTTTAATTAAAATATCATAAGATATCACTTGATATTTTGGACAATGTTAGTAGGAATCTACTTTATAATTTGAATTTTTAATTTTTGATATTCGAATTCTTACACGTAACTGCAAATATAAATATCTAATTCTATTAATTTTTGTAACTCCCATATAATTCCATTAATTATTTCACTTACTCAACCTTATAAATTTTTGTCAACCAAACTCATTCATATCTCTATATTTCTTTTCAAATTCTTCACCAACTCATTAATCAATTCTTATAATATAAATAAATATAAATTAATATATTCATAAATATTTGTTAACTCCCATATATATTAATTCATATTTATATTAATTTTTTTTGTGATTCTTTATAAATATCTATTTGGTCATTTCATCACACGATCATTTTTCAAACAATTACGTTATCAAAAATGGCTAACAATGGTTAGTATTGCAAACATAGCATAATATCATTTTATTATTCTTAAATGATCAATTTGTCTTACTTTCTTACTTAAATAGATAAATTCCTCTCTTTTTCTTCATCACACAAATATTTTAGAACTTGACAAAGCATGAGATGAATGAGTGAATTATTTAACACCGATTCAAAAAGAGAATTTATTATTAATCCCGTAAGGTTTCATGTTTTTTTTACTTCTATTCATTAAAATCATTTTCATGTCCATTTTTTTTGGTATAAATTTTAATTTTATTGTTTTGATCATATTCCTATTCATTTCATAAATATTATTTTAATCATATTCATATTTTGTAATATAATTAGTAATTTTATTTTGCAGGTTTTGCAATTTGAATGATTCTAATCGGCCCTAACTCCTACATACAACAATATTATTTACTTTAGAACAAGTACATGCAAGACATTATGACAAAATATAGATTATGGGGCACACTGTGTTTGAAACATTTACATAAAACTTTTTGGATCTTATGATTAGTGGTATACGCTTAAAATTTGACAAACCCGTTTTGACTTCCATGATTTAGATTTTAATTTATAATTTATCTTTTTTTCTTTTAGTTGTTTTCTTTTATTTTTGTCATTATTTTTACTTTTTCTTTTGCTAATTTAGTGTGATAGGACTTTCCACTATTGTAATTTTTTTAATTAAGATTGATTTTTTTTATAAAAATTTGTTTATAAGATGTGATTGAGTTTATAATTAATTTAAATTTAATTAATATTGATATGAGTATAAATCAATTTAATGAATAAAAATCGTATTATGAGAATAAATTCATAGTATAGAAGTTGTTTATATTATATTAATTTAAAATTCTTAATTCATTTTTTAAGTTGATTGTCCTGAAGAGAATTATATTAGTATTTATTTATTTTGTTTATATTATTGACCAAATAGATATTGTGTGAGATTTGGATGTCTGTCAAGTGAAACATAGGTGATATAAGAAAAAATATATTTTTCAAAATGTCCAATATTACTCTAATAAACGTATGGCAATGAACATATTTAAATTATATCATAATATACTATATTTAAGATTTTTATTCACTTTTTCAATAGATTATGTTGAACATGATTATAATAAAGACCATATATTAAAATACAAAATACGTAATTCTAGAAAATACTATTATTTATATATTTTGACTTTATTTTAAAAAAAAATAATCACATTTTTATTTAGAATCATAAACACAACATAAACCAATTAAATAATCTAGTTTATATAAATAATTTATATATTCTTAATAAACTCAACATATGAAAATACAAAATACATAACTCTATAAAAAGTATTAATATTCTTATATTTTAACTTTATTTCTAATTTTAATATTACTCTAATTCTAATAGTAATAATATAGTTTGGTGTAAACTATTATAAATACATAACAATCTCTTTTCTATTTGGTAACCACCTACCACTTTTTATTTTTTAAGTTTTTCCATCTTTTTAACTTTCCATTAAATTAAATGTGACATAAAAATACAATTTTAATACAATATTTGTGTTTATCAGTTACAATTGTTTATTAATTGACATAATAATCAACTTTTAGAAAATGATAAATTTTTTATTAATTATTATTAGTATAAATATATAACCATCTCTTTTCTATTCCATAACCACCTACCACCTTTTATTCTTCAATTTTTTCAAATTGTTTTAACTCTTCATTAAATATGTCATAAAAATATTATTGTTCTATTAATTGATAGAATGGTCAACTTTTAGAAACACACTATCACATTTTATTTGAAAGATTTTCTCAAAAATCATTTTGACCTCCTAGATATATGATTTTCTATTTTTAATTTATCTTTTCAATTTTTATTTATTTTGTTATGCTTTTCTTATTTATTTTATTTTTTCTTTCATTTGAAAATTTAGTGGGTTAGGAATTGCCTCCCAATATTGTAATTTTATTTTTTTCCCATTAATTTAGATTGAATTTATAATTAAAAAATATTATATATTTTATTGATCAGATGTGATTTTGTTTATTTTTAATCTAAATCTAATAGGGAAGATGACTCGTGAATAAAAAATTGTAATACCTTAATAAACTATTTGTATTGAATGTGTTTATATTATATTAATTTAAATGTTTTAATTCACATTGTAAGTTGACATATTAATATTAAAGAGAATTATATTAATAATGGTATTTTTTTCAATATTATGGACTAATAGATAATGTGCGAGATTTAGACTTCTTCCAAGTAAAAGATGTGGCATAAGAATAAAAATATTTTTGTAAAAATGTCCAAAATATTACTATTATAAATTATTAGTATTGAATATATATTTATAAATTATAAACTATTAAATTATTGTTAACTTTTTTATATAAAAAATAAACTCAACATAAAATATCAATTCAACTATATTTATATTTATCTAAATAATTATTTATCAATAATAATTTAATAAAGATTTTTGCGCATCGCGCGGGTAGACGTCTAGTATAAATAAATTGAAGGTTATCATGATGGCAACCCTAGCCACGTGTCATCATAATAATCATTCTTAACAAAAATCCTAATGTGTTATTTACTAAATTGACCATATATTAAAAATAAAAATAATAATAATAATAAATATATAATAATAATAATAATAATAATAATAATAATATATTTTGATATACTATTAATAATAATACAATATTCAAATTGACACTTTATTAATTATAAATAATTAATAACAACAACAACAATAATAATAAATAATAATAATAACAATAATAATAGTAATAATAACAACAACAAAAATAATAATAATAGTAATAATATTAAAACTAAAAATAATATAATTTTATATCTATATTTTATATAATATAATATTTTATACAATTCAATATGTACATAAAAAATTCCTAAAAAAAATGCCTCTCAAGTAACATTTTACTACCTTTATAACTCCTATTATCATTGAATGTTACTATTTTTTATTTTAAAAATTAATAATAATAGTAATAATATAACATTTAGATATCACTAATGTGGCTGCGCATTTTCGGAGTTCCTTGCTAAGCTTGGTGTTCGGAGTTTTTCGTGCTTCTGGCGAATGTGTTAGGCTCTTTTATTTGTTTAGACGAAAATACGGCAAACAAGACTTGTATGGATATTGCGAGGCTGATGATCAGAGCGCAGGTGGATTTTAAACTGATGGAAAGCATTAAGGTGAAGGTGGATGGTGTGGAGTTCTGTCTGACTCTTAGAGAAGATTCGATGGGTCCGTTGCGTCTTTTGAAACCCGGAGTAGATAGCAATTTTGTTCAGAACGCTTTATCTAGTTCGGAGGATTCAGGGTCTAATGGAGGAGGAGATATGGAAGATCAAGATTTCTTCAAGGAGCATATTGATTTTTCTGATGGTTTTTCCACAAAGGGTAATAGTGAAGAGGAAGATGAATTGTCAAGTGGTAGGAAGGAAGCGAAGATAACAACCGATGGGACGGGTGAATGTGAGGGGAGGAAGATTCAGGCTATACAGGAAGTAGGAGTAGAGGCCATTTCTTCTTTTGATGAACCTATTATTCAGGCGAAAAAGATGGAAGAAACTTGTGTGGGTAGACGTGTAGAAGAGGTTTAATTTGTTCAAAAGTTTTAGCCAAGATACGTAGGATACTAGAATTCAAAATTCACCTTTCCAAGGTGGGCCCGGATTGAAGGGTACATCTGGTAGAAGTAAGATTAAGAATAATTTAAGTGGTCCCGGTGTAGCGGGGAAAATCTGAGATCGAAGCCATAGGATTGACTCGACTCAATATTCCGTTTGAAATCGCCACCGCGCTTTATTGTTTCCATAGAAAAAGGGAAAATAACGTAAAACCCAAAGTTTTGTTTTTTAAAACAAGAAAGAGATCTCAGGTACGGGTGTTGATTATATGAGGGGAAGGTTTTAAGCACCCCTCATATCTGTGGTACTCCACAGGAAACTTTTTGAAAATCTGTGTCGTGTGTGCTAAAAAAAAGAGTTTGTTTTATTTTTAAAATAAGCTCGTCAAAGAGTTAAGCTTTGTGCCTACATACCTCCTCGGTGCAATGGAGAAGTCAGAGCTAATGTAGTTCCGCTTTTAAAAGGGAAAAACATTTTTAAAAACAAATAAACACTTTATCGTCGTCGGAGAGAAATACTCAGCCATTGATCTTGAACATGAGAACAAATGAGTTCTTTGCATCGCAAATGAAAGAAGGACTCCAACTCGGATAAAATCAGCGAGTACGCCACTAACTCTCTCATGCGGAAAAGATCTCATCATATCAATCAATTTCAAAATCGTGGGGTATAACCACTCGGTTCGACAATTAGTCGTGTCTAAACTTTTTGAAGAAAAGCCACTAAGGGCAAAATATATTTTTAGAAAAAAAAAGTTTTGAAAAGGTTGCAAACATTAGAATATTTTGAAAAAGGGAGAAGATTTTGAAAATCTAAGAAGTGGGAGGAGATGAAGAGGCTAACCTAGTGCATAAAATAAAAGCTAAGGAAAGAAACGGTCTAACCGAAATAAGAAGCCAACACTTGACATTAAGAGTCAAGGTAGATTTCCCATCCTTTAAACTTATTAATACCAAACCAACACATTATCACTTGGGGATCCAGATGAACTTATTATCTTTAGCACCACTTTGCATTAAGCACATTAAAATTCTGACGAAAATCGGGCAGAGTAACGGCTGTTTTCGGGTAAAATCCTCATCTCAATGCCTTGGAATTAACCATCAAGGACTTTCAAGGAAATACCTGCATACAAAAACAGACAACAATCCGATGCCAGACAGACAGAATAACAGCAGAGTAACAACAGAATAAGGGTACAGAGGCACTAAGTCCATAAGTCCGAATCTCCAAAATGCTCAGGATAGTAACCAATAGTCCGAAAGAGAGCCTTAAACGTTTTTTAGATTTTGGTTGTTTATTGGTGTTTTAACATAAAAGTAAAGTATGGTCCAAGTGGACAAAAGAAAAATAGCGGAAACATAAACATAGCGTCCAAATGGACAAAGAGAAAATAGCGGAATGTAAATATGATGAAATGATAAAGCATAAAGCAAAATATAAAGAGCAATATAATAAATTGCGGAAATTAAAGTTAGTTGTTATATGTTAAAGGTAACCATCTTGAAACTTGTCAAGTATGTTATCAAAGTTAGTAATGAAGATCGATGGTGAGTGAAGGATGTACTCGGATTTAAATTCAATGGACGTTTATCAGAAGCTTGATAAAATCATAGCGACGACACGATAAACCTCCATAAGTCTTAAATCAACCGCATACAATTCTCTTCCATATTTGATCCCTTTTTTGGGACACGAAATATTACGCTATGTTAAGCAGATCGCCAAGTGATTTATGTAGAAATCACCCTACAACGAGGCCGGTCAAAACTTTATGTGCTAATGCATGCGAGAGAAGCGATAAGTAGATCGCTCTCCGAAAGCAATACCGCACGAAAAGAAAAATGGTGAGTGATCTAGTCTTTACCAAGAACCCATAAGAATTCTCAAGGTATTAAGACTTTCATCGATCAAAATAAAGAGAAATAAAATATGGAACCACATTAAAAGCTCCTTTCATCCATAATTTCAATCACTTAATATTGCGGATTTGGATTCTCATCCTATCGACGCCCTAAGTCCATTGATATTAGAGAGAAATTAGGCCTCTAATTTGTGATTCAAAGAAAATATCAAAAGAATGGAGTAGAAGAAGAATTAGAACCAAAAACAAGTAAAAAAAAACAAAAACAAGCATTCTGCCTCACTGGAAATCGATTTACCTCTGTAGGAAATCTATTTCCTGCCTGCAGAATTCAGATCTGGCGCAAAAAACAGAGTGGAAATCGATTTCCCTCTATAGGAAATCGATTTCCTGCGCACAGTTTTCAAAAAAGCAGCATTATGAACTTTGAAACTTGATTTAGGCAAACATACAAACACCTTATGATCACATATCCATTGGAGCTTGAATTTTCCACCAAATCACCATCAAATAGGACTAATATAGCATCAAAGATGCATTGAACACAAGCAACAGAGATCTACATCTTAGAATTTAGGAATTTACCAGTTCTTGAACCAAATTGTTGGAGTAACTTCAAGAACAAGCACAAAGTGTGTAGATCCTTCAAAATTGAGATGAACAAACAAAGCAAAGAGAGAAATGTAGGAGGTTTAGTTCAAAACTAGTAAGATTCAATGTGAATCTCACTAATTCTATGAAAATGAACTTTGGGCGGGGGTTTTGGAAAGGGTGAGAAATGAATTTGCAAGCAATTTTTTGGCTCTCCAAGCTTGAGAAATGAGAGAGTAGAGACCTCTATTTATAGGATGAGAGCAAGAGTAGTGGCAATTTGGTCCTTTGCTCTTGGTTAATTAACTTGTGTTTAATTGATATGGCATTTAAATGGTAAAAATGGTTTAAGTGGGTTTAATGAGGGGATTAATTTTGATGAGGTGGAAAATTGGTAAAATGATCAAATAAAAAAGGTGCCAAAATGATGTCAAGCTTCCCTCCTTATATTTTTTTGAATTTTGCGCACAGGAAATCGATTTCCCATAGGGGTAAATCGATTTCCACCTTCAATTTTCAAAAAATTTTCTTGCACTGTTTTGATCTTTGCCCGATCTTTCACCTGTAAAACATAAACAAAAGAGACAAAGCACATATTTTTTTGTATTTTGGTTAGTATTAAACAAATAAAAGCTAAAAGTGCTTGATGATTCCCCTCAGAGACAATCACAGTATCAAAGATAAAGCCTCACAATGGTGTTCTTGATTAGTGATTAATATGCAATTGATGTATGATTTTAGGGTCAAAAATTGGGGTATGACAGATGCCCCTGTTTAAGTTTCTTCGGTTCGGAGATATGATGATTGGAAATCTTTGTTTTGATGAAATTGAAGAGACTTAAATACATAAAACACAATTTTTGATCCTAAAACATAATGCGATGTTTAATGAATGCATATGATGACGATGAAGCATGGCAACACTAGGGAGGCAAAGGAACTCCACTGGGGAAAACAAAATGTCTTGCGGGAAGAACTCCACTGGGGAAGACAAGACTCTGTTGGAGAGAGGAAACTTTGTTGGGAAAAGAGACTTCACTGGAGAAAGCATTTCGCACCAGAGAGGTTAAAGCATCACCTTTCACTGGGGATGAGAAAATATGCATCCTCTTTCACTAAGGGTGAGAAGATATGTCACCTTTCCCTGGAGAATCAGAATACCCATCTTTCATTAACAGAGAACACACCATCGTTCAACTGATGATATGAACGCATCGACATATCACTGATGATAAAAATATAACAATATACACCAACGTTCCACTGGAGGTAGAAAAGAGATGTATCGCCGTACCAGTGACGATAAATATATAATCAATATACATCAACGTTCCACTGAAGGTGATCTACCAACGTTCCACTGGAGGTAGAAAAGAGATGTATCGTCGTACCATTGACGATAACACATACCAACGTTCCACTGAAGGTATTAAAGAGATGTATCGTCGTACCACTGACGATAACAGATGCCAACGTTCCACTGAAGGTATTAAAGCGAAATACATCGACGTACCACTAACGATGAAGATATAACAAAATACACCAACGTTCCGCTGAAGGTGATCTACCAACGTTCCACTGGAGGTAGAAAAGAGATGTATCGCCGTACCACTGACGATAAAGATATAATCAATATACACCAACGTTCCACTGAAGGTGAACTACCAACGTTCCACTGAAGGTAGGAAAGAGATGTATCGTCGTACCACTGACGATAAAGATATAATCAATATACACCAACGTTCCACTGAAGGTGATCTACCAACGTTCCATAGGAGGTAGAAAAGAGATGTATCATCGTACCATTGACGATAACACATACCAACGTTCCACTGAAGGTATTAAAGAGATGTATCGCCGTACCACTGACGATAACAGATACCAACGTTCCACTGAAGGTATTAAAGCGAAATACATCGACGTACCACCGACGATGAAGATATAACAAAATACACCAACGTTCCACTGAAGGTGATCTACCAACGTTCCACTGGAGGTAGAAAAGAGATGTATCGCCGTACCACTAACGATAAAGATATAATCAATATACACCAACGTTCCACTGAAGGTATTAAAGAGATGTATTGTCGTACCACTAACGATAACGGATACCAACGTTCCACTGAAGGTATTAAAGAGATGTACATCGACGTACCACTGACGATAAAGATATAAAGACACACCAACGTTCCACTGAAGGTGAGGAGAGATGCACCGACGTACCACTGACGGTGAGAGCAAACAATAATACTTTGCTTTTCTTTTCAAAGATTGAGGATGCAAACACAAATGCATAATCTTAACATTCGTCATCCAGCGACCAAAATTCAATCCATGGCCAAATGGAAAGAAGCTGCCAAATAAGACCAGATCAAGTGAGGGAGTAACTCACTAGATTTCTGTTTGTAAGCATCTGAACAGAATAACTGAAACATATTATCCACATAGAAACAAATTCAGTGGTGCTTTCAAGGATATTGAGTATTTTCTGCTTAAAGACACTCTAAATGGAAGAGGAATCTGATTAACAGTAAACTTCATGATAGCAAATATGAATGCATGACTGTTTTTGATGCATGTTAATGATGCATATGCTGCCAAAACTTAGCACAAGGATTAACTCAAGAGATAGAGTACATAATCAAGCAATATCTCAAGCTGAACACTAGAGGTGTCCTCCACAACATGGGCAGAGATTGCTACAAACTTTTGATGGCCTCATAATAAATGCTTCCCTCATTAGGGGAACATTGGAGCTGAGAGAACAAAATAGCTGAGTTCTACATCATATTAGAACCAGGCCAAAAGTACATTAAGTGGAATATATTCTTCCCCTTTTGTATATGAATACATCAACATATACATTCCTTGTAATGCACTCATGAATCAAAACAAAACTTCTTTTATATTTTTTCAAAAAGATTTTGTTGAAATCAATTTTCTCTTTGTTTTAAAAAGTATTATCGACAATAAATGACATTTTGAGAGATATGAAAGAAATAAGATTGCAAATAACGGGCAAAGACTCAAACTTTTTTAATAGAATGGTAGCTTGCAAAAGGCAAGACCCCATAGATGATTACAAAGTTTGGAAAGTGGTAATTTTGTGGAAAAGGTACATTGAAATGTAATGACCCCATCCTCTCTCTCAACTTGGAATTCCTGAGCAAAGGCTTCCGTTGAAATGTGTTGAATTTCTTCATGATAAACAGATGACTGTTGATGATCAAGTCTTGTCTGATGTAGTTACTTGCCATGAATCCCTAACTTTTGCCTAGACCGCCCTTTCGGGTTTTCAGTCCACCGGGTATTTTATTCTGTTTATGTCTCTAATTTTTGCCTGGACCGCCCTTTCGGGTTTTCAATCCACCGAGACGCTCTTTTTTGCCTAAGCCGCCCTTTCGGGTTTTCAACTTAGCGAGCTGTTCTTTTATTATTTTTAGGCGAAGTATTTCTTGACTACATCAGCATTCACGGGACGTGGGAGCTCTTCTCCATCCATAGTTGCAAGAATTAATGCACCGCCAGAGAAGGCTTTCTTAACAACATATGGTCCTTCAAAATTAGGAGTCCACTTGCCCCTTGAATCGGAGGTGAAAGACAAGATCCTTTTGAGCACGAGGTCGCCTTCCCTGAATACACGAGGTCGAACCTTCTTATCAAAAGCTTTCTTCATTCTTTTCTGGTATAACTGACCATGGCATAAAGCCGTCATTCTATTTTCTTCTATCAAATTCAATTAATCAAACCTGCTCTGACACCACTCAGCCTCAGATAACTTGGTTTCCATTAAAATTCTCAACGATGGAATCTCAACCTCAATAGGGAGCACTGCTTCCATACCATAAACCAAACAAAAGGGAGTTGCCCCAGTTGAAGTGCGAACAGATGTACGGTACCCATGCAAAGAGTTGTGATGTTCAATTTTGAAACTTTCACACAGTTCTCTCATCATACTGTTATTCAGATTCGAGCCATTATCAGTGATGATCTTGCTCGGTACACCATATCTGCAGATGATGTTGTTCTTGATAAATCTAACCACAACTTGCTTTGTCACATTAGCATATGAAGCAGCTTCTACCCACTTGGTAAAATAATCAATTGCTACCAGGATGAATCGATGTCCATTCGAAGCCTTGGGTTCAATCATGCCAATCATATCAATACCCCACATAGAGAAAGGCCATGGAGAAGAAATAACATTGAGAAGTGTCGGAGGCACATGAATCTTGTCAACATACACTTGACATTTGTGACACTTCCTTACAAACTTGTAGCAATCAGATTCCATTGTCAACCAATAGTAACCTGCTCTAAGCATCTTTTTAGCCATCGAATGTCCATTGGCATGAGTACCAAAAGAACCTTCATGAATTTCATGCATTAACATGTATGCTTCGTGTCTATCCACGCATCTGAGCAAAACCATGTCAAAATTTCTCTTATACAAAACATCCGCATTGATGAAGAAACTGCCAGCCAATCTCCTCAAAGTTTTCTTATCCTTATTTGATGCCCCAAGTGGGTACTCTTGGGTTTGAAGAAAATATTTAATATCGAAATACCAAGGTTTCTCATCTGCTGATTCCTCAACTGCGAATACATGAGCAGGTCTATTAAGACGCCTGATTGTAATATGAGGTTCCTCATTATGGAATTCACTTTGTACATGGATGACAACGTGGCTAAAGCATCATCCATCTGATTCTCATCTCGAGGGATGTGGTGGAATTCAACTTTGTTGAAGAATGTCAATAGCCTTCTGGCGTAATCTTTGTAAGGGATCAAGCCAGGATGGCGAGTTTCCCATTCTCCTTTAATCTAATTAATCACAAGCGCAGAATCTCCATAAACATCAAGAATCTTAATTCTCAGATTAATGGCCTCTTCAAGCCCCATGATGCAAGCTTCATACTCTGCAATATTATTTGTACAATCAAAACATATCCTTGCAGTGAAAGGAACATGTGAACCTTGCGGAGTGACAATAATGGCACCAATACCATGGCCATGAACATTAGAAGCTCCATCAAAAATTAAACCCCATTTGGATCCAGGATCTGGTCCTTCTTCTGGCAACGGCTCATCCCAATCTTGAGCTCTCAAATACATTATATCTTCATCTGGGAAGTCCATTCTGATAGATTGACGATCATCAATTGGTTGGTGAGCGAGATACTCGGCCAACACACTTCCTTTCACAGCTTTTTGAGCTCGGTATTTAATATCATATTCTGATAACAACATTTTCCAGCGAGCAATCCTTCCGGTTAACGCAGGTTTTTCAAATATGTACTTAATCGGATCCATTTTGGAAATCAATAGGGTGGTGTGATTCAACATATACTGTCTTAGTCGGCGAGCAGCCCACACCAAAGCACAACAAGTTTTCTCAAGCAGCGAGTATCTTGTTTCGCACTCGGTAAACTTTTTGCTAAGGTAGTATATTGCATACTCTTTTCGACCAGACTCGTCATGCTGACCCAACACACATCCCATTGAATTCTCAAGTACTGTGAGGTACATAATCAAAGGTCTTCCCTCAACTGGAGGGAGCAAAATAGGAGGTACAAGCAAATATTCTTTGATGTTGTCAAAAGCTTTTTGACAATCTTCATTCCACACACATCCCTGATTTTTCTTTAACAGCTAGAAGATTGGCTCACAGGTAGCAGTCATATTGGAAATGAACCTGGAGATATAATTCAAACGTCTAAGGAAACCTCTCACTTGTTTCTCAGTATTTGGTGCTGGCATTTCCTGAATTGTTTTAACTTTATCAGGATCTACTTCAATTCCTCTCTGACTGATAACGAAACCCAATAATTTTCCAGAACGGCCACCAAAAGTGCATTTGTTTGGATTTAGGCGGAGACGATACTTTCTCAAATGCTGAAACAACTTTAAAAGATCTTCCATGTGCCCTTCTTCTGACTGGGACTTGGCGATCATGTCGTCCACATAAACCTCAATTTCTTTGTGCATCATATCATGGAAAAGAGTAGTCATAGCCCTCTGATACGTCGCACCAGCATTCTTCAACCCAAAAGGCATTACTTTGTAGCAGAATGTTCCCCATGGCGTAATAAAGGTTGTCTTTTCCATGTCTTCAGGTGCCATCTTAATCTGGTTGTATCCTGAAAAACCATCCATGAAGGAGAAGATCTCGAATTTTGTCATGCTATCTACCAACATATCAATGTGAGGTAGAGGAAAATCATCTTTTGGACTGGCTTTATTCAAATCTCTATAATCAACGAACATGCGAACTTTTCCGTCTTTCTTCGGCACAGGCACAATATTGGCAATCCATTGAGGATATACAGAAGTGACAAGGAAACCTGCGTCAATCTACTTCAAGACCCCATTCTTAATCTTTTCCGCCATATCGGGATGACTCCTTCTTAGCTTTTGCTTGACAGGAGGACATTCTGGTTTCAACGGCAAACGATGCTCCACAATATCTGTGTCCAACCCAGGCATGTCTTGGTAGGACCACGCAAAAATGTCAACATACTCTTTAAGAAGCTCTACCATCCTCTTCTTAACATCTTGACCAAGCAGTGCCCCAATCTTGACTTCCTTTTTATCCTCTTCAGAACCCAAGTTAATGACTTCTAACGGCTCTTTATACGGCTGAATGGTGTCTTCCTCGTGCTCAAGCAGTCTGGAAATCTCATCAGGAATACATTCATCACTCTCTTCTTCCGCCTCATACACAGGACACTCGAAGTTAGGAGAGGGTGCAGGGTCATTACTTTTAACGGTTTTATTGATTAATCTGCACAAATGATTATTATTTCAGGAAAAGGAAAGATATATGCAAACATGTAATTGTGCAGATTATTGCAAATGAAAACATTTTTTAAGTTTTTTTGTGTTACCACTTTCCAGAAAAAGCAAAAAAGATAAAAAGCATGTATATGCAGAAACAAAATGACTTTTATTGATGATTTTAATGTTTAAAACGAACAGGAAAAAGCCCCTACAACTTCACTTTCATCTTGGGCAGAATTAAAGGATTTTTGAAAAACATAAAAGCAAATTACTTTGAAGCATGAGTCCACTCAGGAATGTCAATGGTGATCCAATTCTTAATCATCTTTCCATGGGTCACAAAGCTTGGCACTTCTGGCTCTGATTCATCTTCAATAATAGCGTCTACCTCTGAAGGAGTAGGATGTAGAAACCCAGCACTATGGAATATCTCTTGATAAGGACGAAAAGCAGACTCAGGCTTCATCACAGACTTATCTGAGGCAGAAAATCCCAGACTAGCTCTATTCTTGTTCTCTTGCAGACTCACTACTTATCCCCAGACTCCTGAATGTCCATTCTGAACCACCAGCTGAGCGTCTTTGAAGGAGGCAATGGAAGCTTCATCCTTTTTGAATTAATCATTAACAGACAGGGCTTGGAATGCAGTTCCAATGACTACTTTATCAGCCTCTATGGTACGGAACGAAGAGAGATGACTAATCAACAAAGCTTGTTCCCCATTCACAACGACCATTTTTCCATCTTTCACAAATTTCAACTTCTGGTGAAGAGTTGAAGTAACTGCCCCAGCTTCATGGATCCACGGGCGTCCCAATAGGCAACTGTATGCAGGAAAGATGTCCATCACTAGAAAAGTAATCTTGAAGACAAACGGTCCGATACCAATAGGCAAATCAACCTCTCCGACCACTGATTTCTTCGATCCATCAAAAGCCTTGACAATCACATTGCTAAATCTCATTGGTGTGCCACCATAAGATAGCTTAGCAAGAGTGGGTTTTGGCATGACATTCAACGATGAGCCAGTATCGATCAACACATTAGACATTGAGTCCTCTTTGAAAATGACAGAGATGTGCAAAGCCAAATTATGATTCCTTCCTTCCTCAGGAAAATCTTCATCACTGAAGCTCAAATTGTTACATGCAATGATATTACTCACAACCCCATTAAATTGATCCAGCGTCACATCATGATCCACAAAAGCTTGATCAAGTATCTTCATCAAAGAATCTCTATGAGCAAGAGAACTTGTCAGCAGTTCCATTATAGAGATCTTATACGGAGTACGATGTAGCTGATCCACAATCTCATAATCATTCATCTTGATAAGCTTCAAAATCTCATCCATCTCCTTTCCTGAAGATGACCCAGCATTCATTTTTGTCGCATCATTATTGTTCACAGGCACTTGAGTAGGATTCCTCTGGACATCCACAACTGTTTGGGGCTGAGTAAAGACTCGTCCACTTCTAGTCACTCTACTACCATCTGCTATATTCTCAACAGAAGACAGAGGCTTAATCTCGACTTCTTTTCCAGCTTCCAACTTGGTGGCACTGTATCTGTAAGGTATAGCTTTATCAGAACTATAAGGTACAGATCCAGGCAAACATATCACAAGAGGTTCTACAGCAGTTTTTCCATAATAACCAATCTCTACACATTCCGGGATTTCAAAGCATGGTTCAATCACATTGACATCATCTTCATCTCTATCCCTCAGAATCTCAATGAGCCTTTGATCTATCATCTCTTGTAAGTCTCTTCTCACAACATAACACCCTCGAGGATTGACTAAACAAATCCTACAAGCGGCATGATTATGCTCATAATGACTATATTCACACAGAGTGGCATGCATATCTACCAATGATCCTCTGATGTGTTCCACACGATAAATCTTATACTTCCCAGAGCACCCATATACCATATTCACAGCAGATACTTCATGAGTCGGCAATGGATTGTTCTGCACATTAGGGCCAATATCACTGAAGGAAAGCATACCCGAACGAACCAATCTCTGAACATCATTCTTCAAAGGCCAACAATTTTCCAAATCATGCCCAGGAGCATTCTGATGAAAAGCACAAGTGGCATCAGCCTTGTACCACCAAGGGAGTTTCTCTGGAACAGGGGGTGGTGACCTTGGTTGAACCAACTTCTTATGAATTAATGTAGGATACATTTCAGTGTACGTCATGGGGATAGGATTAATATTAACTCGTGGATACGGATTCCGCCTTGCTGGTTGTTGATTAACAGGAGCTACGGGCACTAAATTCACGACAGGAGTTACTGACGCCACTTGTTGAGATTGATTTCTGAATCGAATATTCCTCCCATGAGAAACAACATTAGCATCTGATTCCTTCTTCTTCTGGAATGAAGAACCATACTTATTCGCACCACCGAATGAATTGTCATTCCGAACCAGACGGCCTTCTCGCACAGCTTCTTCCAACCTAACGCCCATACCCACCATTTCGGTGAAGTCTACAGGAGCACTTGCAATCATCTTTTCATATTAAAATGGACCAAGAGTCTTCAGGAAAATCTTAGTCATCTCTTTTTCTTGCATCGGAGGAATCACTTGGGTGGCAACCTCACGCCATCTCTGAGCATATTCCTTGAAGGATTCTTTCTCTTTTTGCATCATAGCTCACAATTGATCCCTATCAGGAGCCATGTCCACATTATACTTGTATTGTTTCACAAACGCTTCAGCTAAGTCATTAAAAGTGCGAATATGGGTGCTATCAAGGCCCATATACCACTTAGAAGCAGCTCCAGTCAAACTATCTTGGAAATAGTGAATCAACAGACGTTGATCATCAGTGTGAGTGGACATCTTCCTTACATACATCACCAGATGTGCCTGAGGACAGGAATTTCCTTTATACTTCTCAAATTCTGGCAACTTGAACTTAGCAGGTACTTTCACATTGGGAACAAGGCAAAGATCATGCACGTTCTTTCCAAACAGTTCTTTCCCACGGAGAGCTTTCATTTCTTTCTGCAGTTCTTCAAACTGATCTTGGAAACCATCCATTCTGTCTTGAATTTCACTTGGAGCAGCATCATAAATGGGCTTTGGGACAAAAGGACCAGTATGAACAATAGGAGATGTGTTGACCATAACAGGAGTCAACAGACGAGTCATCTCAGGAACAGACAGATAACCTTCAGGCATACCCCAGGGATATCCATTAGGCATACGTTGCTGAGTAGCACCAGCAGGAACAACAGGAATGGTTGTAGCAGCAATTTCAGAAATCACAGTGGCCTGACCCTGAGCTTGGGCATTGGGAGGAGGAACCTGATTCTGATTCTGAGTAGCCACCAATGTTTCAACTAGAGCAGTGAGACGATCCACACCAGATCTCAAAGTAGCAACCTCTTCATGTAGCTCACGATTCTCTTGTTCAAGACCTTCCATCTTCTTCTTGCAGTTAGCTCGAGTGTTATACCGGTGAGACAGCTTGATTCAATTCTGTATGAAGAACACTGAATAAGACCTCGGGAATACCCTCAGAAGCAAGACCAATATGCAGAATGATGCATGAAATGCAATGCAAATGATTTTTATTATTGGTTTTCAAGGAACTTTTAAAACATTAATTGTAAACATTAGCAAAAACAACATAATAAAATTCTTCATTAATAATAGAAACGCTTACAAAAGGATTCAAAGATCCAAAATTACAAAACAAAGGAAAAGCTAAAAACTAGAAGGGAACACTTCTGACGAAGATCCAACTCCTCTCTGCAGCTTCCTACGGAGCTTCTCCAACTCATCTTCATTAAAGGCCTTCAAATGAGCATTCTCGACCATCAACTTAATAGCAACTTCCTTCCATGCAACTGAATCTTCATGACTACTAGAGGAAAATAAATCCTCTTGTTGTCTCTTCCGCTTTTCACCATGTTGTTGAAGTAGCTCTTCTTGATGACGAATCTGATCATCCTTTTCCATCAACCAACCATCTTGGATGTCAAGCATTTCATCCTTTTCTTTCAAATGTATCTTCAACTCTTTGTTTTCAAGCTCAGAAGCATGAAACTTCTTCTCCCAAGCATCTCTTTCCAATCTCATCTTAGCCACGAGCTCTAAGTGTTCTTCACTACTCTCGACGGAAATAGTGGAAGACAATGGTGGAGTAATTAGTAGAGAAGGCTCCTCGAGTAAATAAGGCATCTGAAATGTGTGAGCTCTAGCTTGAACCCAATCAGTATAATCTTTGAGAGCAACACATTGTTTCTTTCCCAAATGTCTCTTCCTATCAATATGGTGCCAAGCACGCACAAATCGATTTCTCATATCCGAATTTCCATCTTGATTAAGATAGAAGATTTTTGACACCAAAATACTAGCGGGTCGCTCCTTCATGGGGTATCAAAATTGACGCCTTGCAAGAATGGGGTTGTAGGTAATTCCTCCTTGTATACCAAGAAGAGGTACATTAGGGAATTCTCCACAACTATCAATAATCTCACCAATGTCATAAGCAGGATTATACCAATGGATATTCCCATTAGTAAGAGGCATGATCTTCTGAGACCATGAGAGACCATCAGGATTGCTCAAGAAATTCTTAGCCTGAGGTAAGTGCGAAATAAACCACTTATAGAGCAAAGGAGTGCAACAGTTGATAAGTCCACCTTTCTTATCAGTCCTATAGTGAATGGAATGATAAGTATCCCCAAGCAAAGTAGGCACGGGATTCCCAATCATGAAGATCCGAATAGCAGTAACATCGACAAAGTTGTTAATGTTGGGAAAGAGTATCAACCCATAGATGAGCAAGGCCAGAAATGTCTCAAAAGCAATCATACTTCCTTTACTAGCCAACATAGAAGCCTTTCCAATCAAGAACTTAGAAGTCAACCCCCAAATTCCTCCTTTTTTGGTTATGTTTTTTTTTCACATCTGATATCTTCAAATGAAGAAGCTCTGCTATCTCATCAACCTGAGGCTCTTTCTCCAGACCACTAAACGGTATATCATTCGTAACTGGCAAACCAATCCAATAAGAATACTCCTCCAAAGTGGGCATAAGCTGATAATCAGGAAAGGTGAAACAATGATAAACCGGGTCATAAAACTGCACAAGAGTCTCAAGAATCCCCTTTTCCACTTTGGTCTTCAAGATAGAGATCAATTTCCCATAACGGTTTTTGAAGTTGTCAAGATTAGGAACCACAGTTGCTAGTTCTTTCAATTCTTTCGCACTTGAATTTCTGAAAGTGTACTTCTTGATGCTTCTCTTTTGATCCATGGTACCTGTGATGTTTACAAAAAATGTCTCTAAGTTCCTTGAAAACCATTTGTAAAGGACATTTTTTTATGAATGCATGAATGCATGGATTATGCATCAATCACAATCAAGAGCACACAAGATCACATCAAATCACACAAAATCACACAATCCAGGTTCAAAGGTTCGACGTCACGAGCATGGAGCCATGGGTCTACCCATCCCACAAGGCGTGTTCTAAGGAATTTTGTACCTGCCAATCGGGTTCTACAAAAGTTACCAGAGTTTTCAATCTTCTATCGGATATTACCGGCACGCACAATTGCTCATGGGCGCCAATAATATGCCTAAAAAGACCTCGTCTGAGCATAGTATCACATGACAACAAGCTCAAATTGGTACTTGATCTTGTTTCTGCACTACATCCTAAAAAGGCTTAGATTGGTTTAAAGGGTTCTAGGCCATTCAACTTCTACGGACACTCACTATTGAAAGTAATAGCGTTATCACGATGGTTCGTAACAACCTCTACTACCTTCCAGGAGGCCTCCACTGATTGGGGTTCCACCATATGACGCTCATGGTAAGGATTGCTCCTGACATGCGACTATTGGTCTTACCACCTCCTATCTCAAGTTACTCACCAAAGTTCGGGTTAGAACTTTGTCTCATCACAGAGGAACCATCGAGCACCAAAAAAAAGATAATAAAGAAAATAAACACACAAAGCACAAAACAATATGTACAGATAAACACACAAATAAACAAAAATAGGCTTAACACACTTAAATCTGGATCCCTAGTGAAGTCGCCATTTTTTTGTAGCGGGGAAAATCTGAGATCGAAGCCATAGGATTGACTCGACTCAATATTCCGTTTGAAATCGCCACCGCGCTTTATTGTTTCCAAAGGAAAAGGGAAAAGAACGTAAAACCCAAAGTTTTGTTTTTTAAAACAAGAAAGAGATCTCAGGTACGGGTGTTGATTATATGAGGGGAAGGTTTTAAGCACCCCTTATATCTGTGGTACTCCACAGGAACCTTTTTGAAAATCTGTGTCGTGTGTGCTAAAAAAAGAGTTTGTTTTATTTTTAAAATAAACTCGGCAAAACGTTAAGCTTTGTGCCTACATACCTCCTCAGTGCAATGGAGAAGTCAGAGCTAATGTAGTTCCGCTTTTAAAAGGGAAAAACATTTTTAAAAACGAATAAACACTTTATCGTCGTCGGAGAGAAATACTCAGCCATTGATCTTGAGCATGAGAACGAATGAGTTCTATGCATCGCAAATGAAAGAAGGGCTCCAACTCGGATAAAATCAGCGAGTACGCCACTAACTCTCTCACGCGGAAAAGATCTCATCATATCAATCAATTTCAAAATCGTGGGGTATAACCACTCGGTTCGACAATTAGTCGTGTCTAAACTTTTTGAAGAAAAGCCACTAAGGGCAAAAGATATTTTTGAAAAAAAAAAGTTTTGAAAAGGTTGCAAACATTAGAATATTTTGAAAAAGGGAGAAGATTTTGAAAATCTAAGAAGTGGGAGGAGATGAAGAGGCTAACCTAGTGCATAAAATAAAAGCTAAGGAAAGAAACGGTCTAACCAAAATAAGAAGCCAACACTTGACATTAAGAGTCAAGGTATATTTCCCATCCTTTGGACTTATTAATACCAAACCAACACATTATCACTTGGGGATCCAGATGAACTTATTATCTTTAGCACCACTTTGCATTAAGCACATTAAAATTCTGACGAAAATCGGGCAGAGTAACGGCTGTTTTCAGGTAAAATCCTTATCTCAATGTCTTGGAATTAACCATCAAGGACTTTCAAGGAAATACCTGCATACACAAACAGACAACAATCCAATGCCAGACAGACAGAATAACAGCAGAGTAACAACAGAATAAGGGTCCAGAGGCACTAAGTCCATAAGTCCGAATCTCCAAAATACTCAGGATAGTAACCAATAGTCCAAAAGAGAGCCTTAAACGTTTTTTAGATTTTGGTTGTTTATTAGTGTTTTAACATAAAAGTAAAGTATGGTCCAAGTGGACAAAAGAAAAATAGCGGAAACATAAACATAGCGTCCAAATGGACAAAGAGAAAATAGCGGAATGTAAATATGATGAAATGATAAAGCATAAAGCAAAATATAAAGAGCAATATATTAAATTGCGGAAATTAAAGTTAGTTGTTATATGTTAAAGGTAACCATCTTGAAACTTGTCAAGTATGTTATCAACGTTAGTAATGAAGATCGATGGTGAGTGAAGGATGTACTCGGATTTAAATTCAATGGACGTTTATCAGAAGCTTGATAAAATCATAGCGACTACACGATAAACCTCCATAAGTCTTAAATCAACCGCATACAATTCTCTTCTATATTTGATCCTTTTTTCGGGACACGAAATATTGCGCTATGTTAAGTGTAGCGGGGAAAATCTGATATCGAAGCCATGGGATTGACTCGAATCAATATTCCATTTGAAATCGCCACCGCGCTTTATTTTTTCAAAGGAAAAGGGAAAAGAACGAAAAACCCAAAGTTTTGTTTTTAAAACAAGAAAGAGAACTCACGTTCGGGTGTTGATTATATGAGGGGAAGGTTTTAAGCACCCCTCATATCTGTGGTACTCCACAGGAACCTTTTTGAAAATCTGTGTCGTGTGTGCTAAAAAAGGGGTTTGTTTTATTTTTAAAATAAGCTCGGCAAAGCGTTTAGCTTTGGGCCTACATACCTCATCGGTGCAATGGAGAAGTCAGAGCTAATGTAGTTCCGCTTTTTGGGAAAACATTTTTAAAACGAATAAACACTTTATCGTCGTTGGAGAGAAATACTCAGCCATTGATCTTGAGCATGAGAACAAACGAGTTCTTTGCATCGCAAATGAAAGAAGGGCTCCAACTCGGATAAAATCGACGAGTATGCAACTAGCTCTCTCACGCGGAAAAGATCTCATTATATCAATCAATTTCAAAATCGTGGGGTATAACCACTCGTTTCGACGATTAACGGTGTCTAAACTTTTGAAGAAAAGCCACTAAGGGCAAAAGATATTTTTTAAAGAAAAGGTTTTGAAAAGTTTGCAAACATAAGAAGGTTTTTGAAAAAGGGTGAAGATTTTGAAAATTTAAGAATGGGAGGAGATGAAGAGGCTATCCTATTGCGTAAAATAAAAGCTAAGGAAAGAAACGGTCTAACCGAAATAAGAAGCCAACACTTGACATTATGAGTCAAGGTAGATTTCCCTTCCTTTGGAATATCAATACTAAACCAACATTATCACTTGGGGATCCAGATGAACTTATTGTCTTAGCACCACTTTGCATTAAGCACATTAAAATTCTGACAAAAATCGGGCAGAGTAACGACTGTTTTTGGGTAAAATCCTTATCTCAATGCCTTGGAATTAACCATCTAGGGCTTTCAAGGAAATACCTGCACATACAAACAGACAACAATCCAATGCCAGACAGACAGAATAACAGCAGAGTAATAACAGAATAAGAGTCCAGAGGCACTAGGTCCATAAGTCCGAATCTCCAAAATGCTCAGGATAGTAACCAATAATCCAAAAGAGAGCCTTATGTGTTTTTTAGATTTTGGTTGTTTATTAGTGTTTTAGCATAAAAGTAAAGTATGGTCCAAGTGGACAAAAGGAAAATAGCGGAAGCATAAACATATGTCCAAGTGGACAAAGAGAAAATAGCGGAATTATAAACGTCCAAATGGACAAAGAGAAAATGGCGGAATGTAAATATGATGAAATGATAAAATAAAGCGATAAAGCGAGAAATATAAAGAGCGGTATAATAAATGGCGGAAATTAAAGTTAGTTGTTATATGTTAAAGATAACCATCTTGAAACTTGTCAAGTATGTTATCAAAGTTAGTAATGAAGATCGATTGTGAGTGAATGATGTACTCGGATTTAAGGTCAATGGAAACTTATCAGAAGCTTGATAAAATCATAGCGACTACACGATAAATTTCCATAAGTCATAAATCAACCGCATACAATTCTCTTCCATATTTGATCTTTTATCGAGTCGGGACAAATGTAGGAGAACTCTCCATGTATCAAGATCGTCAATCAAAAGAAATAAGAAGGAGAAGAAGAAATGATCTAGCCTTTATAAAGAATACATAGAATTCTCAAGATATCAAGACTTTCATCGATCAAGAGAAAATAAGATGAAAAAAGATAAGAATGAAAACAAATTGATCTAGTCTTTATCAAGAATCCATAGAATTCTCAAGATATTAAGACTTTCATCGATCAAAAGGAAATAAGATGAAAAGATAAGAATGAAAACAAATTGATCTAGTCTTCATCAAGAATCCATAGAATTCTCAAGATATTAAGACTTTCATCGATCAAAAGGAAATAAGATGAAAAGATAAGAATGAAAACAAATTGATCTAGTCTTCATCAAGAATCCATAGAATTCTCAAGATATTAAGACTTTCATCGATCAAAAGAAAAATAAGATAAAAATAAGAATGAAAACATAAAAGATAATCAACTCACACTATCATTAATATCATTCATCCATTTTGGTGGATTAAGTCACTTCAAACCTATCAACACCCTAGATCCAATGATATTAATGAAGTGGAGGAAGAAGGAAGCCAAAACAAACACAAAAAAGGCAAAAAACCACATTCTGCCTGCTGGAAATCGATTTCATGCAAGGGGAAATCGATTTCCATAGTGCAGTTTTCAAAAAAAACAAGTTACGTTCAGCAGGAAATCGATTTCATCCTTAAGGAAATCGATTTCCTCAGTGTAAATTTCAGCAAAAACAGCATTTAAAGGCATGAAACTTGATTTGAACAAATATACAAACACCTTATGATCACACATCAACTTGAGCACGAATTTTCCATCAAATCACCAACAAATAGCACCAATATAGCATCAAAGATGCATTGAACACAAACAACAAAGAATCACATTGTGATATACAAAAAGGATGAAGAAAATTACCAAATCTTGAACAAAACTTAGATCTACTTCAAGAATCACCAACACAAATCTTGATCTCTCAACAACTGAAGAACAAAAGAGTGAAATGGATGGTGGCTTAGCTCAAAATTTGTGAGGTTCAAGATGTGACTCACAAATTTTATGAAGGAAAAAGAGCTTTGGTGAATTTGGTAGGGATGAGGAGAGAAATTGCAAGGGGTTTTTTGGCTCCCAAAGCTTGAGAAATGAGAGAGTAGAGGGCTCTATTTATAGGATGAGAGCAAGAGTAGTGGTAGTTTGGTCTTTTTGCATTTGGTAATTAACTTGTGTTTAATTGGTAATTAAAGTGGTATTTAAATGGTAAGAAATGGTAAAATGAGGTTTAAGTGGGTTTAATGAAGGGGTTAATTTTGATGAGGTGGAAAATTGGTAAAATGATCAAAAATAATCAAAGAAAAAGGTGCCAAAATGATGTCAAGCTTCCCTCCTTATATTTTTTTGAATTTCGCCTTAAGGAAATCGATTTCCCTAGGAGTGAAATCGATTTCACTCTGTTCCAGAAGAGAATTTGGCGCAAAAAACACTAGGGAAATCGATTTACCCATGAGGGAAATCGATTTCATGTTGTCCAGAATGTGATTTTGTTGAAGATTGTTGCAGGGAAATCGATTTACCCAGTAGGGAAAATTAAAGTTAGTTGTTATATGTTAAAGATAACCATCTTGAAACTTGTCAAGTATGTTATCAAAGTTAGTAATGAAGATCGATGGTGAGTGAATGATGTACTCGGATTTAAATTCAATGGAGGTTTATCAGAAGCTTGATAAAAATCATAGCGACTACACGATAAATACCTCCACAAGTCTTAAATCACCGCATACCCCAATTTTTGACCCTAAGATTCTATATCATTCATATCTCAATCACTAATCAAGAGCTTCACTTGGAAGTTTTGTTTATGGTGTTGCACTCACCTCATCAATAAGAGGGACCATCAAGCACCAATGATTGTTTATCTTGTATGCATATTATACTAACCCAAATACCAAAAATATTGCTTTGTTTCTTTGTAGGCTTTTGTTTTGTAGGTACCAAGCCAAGACATGCAATAAACAAGGCATTTTTCACATTTTTGACTGATGAAATCGATTTCCCTACTGGGTAAATCGATTTCCCTGCAGCAATCTTCAACAAAATCACATTCTGGACAGCATGAAATCGATTTCCCTCCTGGGTAAATCGATTTCCCTAGTGTATTTTGCGCCAAATTCTCTTCTGGAACAGAGTGAAATCGATTTCACTCCTGGGGAAATCGATTTCCTTAAGGAGAAATTCAAAAAATATAAGGAGGGAAGCTTGACATCATTTTGGCACCTTTTTCTTTGATTATTTTTGATTATTTTACCAATTTTCCACCTCATCAAAATTAACCTCTTCATTAAACCCACTTAAACCCCATTTTACCACTTTTTATCATTTAATTGCCACTTTAATCACCAATTAAACACAAGCTAATTACCAAATGCAAAAAGACCAAACTACCACTATTCTTGATCTCATCCTATAAATAGAGCCCTCTACTCTCTCATTTCTCAAGCTTTGAGAGCCAAAAAACCCCTTGCAATTTCTCTCCTCATCCCTACCAAATTCACCAAAGCTCTTTTTCTTTCTTAAAGTTTGTGAGTCACATCTTGAACCTCACAAACTTTGAGCTAAGCCACCATCTATTTCACTCTTTTTTCTGCAATTGTTGAGAGATCAAGATTTGTGTTGGTGATTCTTGAAGTAGATCTAAGTTTTGTTCAAGATTTGGTAATTTTCTTCATCCTTTTTGTATATCACAATGTGATTCTTTGTTGTTTGTGTTCAATGCATCTTTGATGCTATATTGGTGCTATTTGTTGGTGATTTGATGGAAAATTCGTGCTCCAATTGATGTTTGATCATAAGGTGTTTGTATGTTTGTTCAAGTCAAGTTTTATGCCTCTAAATGCTGTTTTTGCTGGATTTTACACTGAGGAAATCGATTTCCTTAAGGCTGAAATCGATTTCCTGCTGAACGTAACCTGTTTTTTTTTGAAAACTGCACTATGGAAATCGATTTCCCCCTGCATGAAATCGATTTCCTGCTGGCAGAATGTGGTTTTTTGCCTTTTTTATGCTTGTTTTGGTTTCCTACTTCCTCCACTTCATTAATATCATTGGATCTAGGATGTTGATAGGTTTGAAATGACCTAATCCATAATATTAGATGAATGATATTAATGATAGTGTGAGTTGATTATCTTTTGTGAATTTTATTCTTCTTCCTCCATTTCATTAATATCATTGGATCTAGGATGTTGATAGGTTTGAAAGAACCAAATCCATAATATTAGATGAATGATATTAATGATAGTGTGAGTTGACTATCTTTATGCATTTTATCTTCTCCTTATCTTTTTCTTTTGATCGATGAAAGTCTTAATACTTTGAGAATTCTTATGGATTCTTAGTAAAGACTAGATCGTTACCTATTTTCTTTTCGTGCGGTATTGCTTTTGGAAGGCGATCTACATATCGTTCTTCTCGCATGCATTAGCACATAAAGTTTTGACCGGCCTCGTTGTAGGGTGATTTCTACATAAATCACTTGGCGATCTGCTTAACATAGCGCAATATTTCGTGTCCCGAATAAAAAAGATCAAATATGGAAGAGAATTGTATGCGGTGATTTAAGACTTGTGGAGGTATTTATTGTGTAGTCGCTATGATTTTATCAAGCTTCTGATAAACCCCATTGACTTTAAATCCAAGAACATCCTTCACTCACCATCGGTCTTCATTGCTAACTTTGATAACATACTTGACAAGTTTCAAGATGGTTATCTTTAACATCTAACAATTGACTTTAATTTCCGCACTTTATTATATTGCTCTTTATATTTCTCGCTTTATCGCTTTATTTTATCATTACATCATATTTACATTCCGCCATTTTCTCTTTGTCCATTTGGACGTTTATAATTCCGCTATTTTCTCTTTGTCCACTTGGACATATGTTTATGCTTCCGCTATTTTTCTTTTGTCCACTTGGACCATACTTTACTTTTATGCTAAAACACTAATAAACAACCAAAATTTAAAAAACACATAAGGCTCTCTTTGGACTATTGGTTACTATCCCTAGCATTTTGGAGATTCGGACTTATGGACTTAGCGCCTCTGGACCCTTATTCTGTTAATTACTATGCTGTTATTCTGTCTGTCTGGCATTGGATTGTTGTCTGTTTATGTGTGCAGGTATTTCCTTGAAAGCCCTTGATGGCTAATTCCAAGGCATTGATATAAGGATTTTACCCAAAAAACAGCCGTTACTCTGCCCGATTTTCGTCAGAATTTTAATGTGCTTAATGCAAAGTGGTGCTAAGATAATAAATTCATATGGATCCCCAAGTGATAATGTTGGTTTAGTATTGATATTCCAAAGGATGGGAAATCTACCTTGACTCATAATGTCAAGTGTTGGCTTCTTATTTCGGTTAGACCGTTTCTTTCCTTAGCTTTTATTTTACGCAATAGGATAGCCTCTTCATCTCCTCCCCTTCTTAAATTTTCAAAATCTTCCCCCTTTTTCCAAAACATTCTTATGTTTGCAAACCTTTTCAAAACTTTTCTTTAAAAAATATCTTTTGCCCTTAGTGGCTTTTCTTCAAAAGTTTAGACACCGTTAATTGTCGAAACGAGTGGTTATACCCCACGATTTTGAAATTGATTGATATAATGAGATCTTTTCCGCGTGAGAGAGCTAGTGGCATACTAGTCGATTTTATCCGAGTTGGAGCCCTTCTTTCATTAGCGATGCAAAGAACTCGTTTGTTCTCATGCTCAAGATCAATGGCTGAGTATTTCTCTCCGACGACGATAAAGTGTTTATTCGTTTTTAAAATGTTTTCCCAAAAAAGCGGAACTACATTAGCTCTGACTTCTCCATTGCACCGAGGAGGTATGTAGGCCCAAAGCTTAACGCTTTGCCGAGCTTATTTTAAAAATAAAACAAACCGTTTTTTAGCACACACACACACACAGATTTTCAAAAAGGTTCCTGTGGAATACCACAGATATGAGGGGTGCTTTAAACCTTCCCCTCATATAATCAACACCCGTACCTGAGATCTCTTTCTTGTTTTAAAAACAAAACTTTGGGTTTTTTCGTTCTTTTCCCTTTTCCTTTGGAAACAATAAAGCGCGGTGGCGATTTCAAACGGAATATTGATTCGAGTCAATCCCATGGCTTCGATATCAGATTTTCCCCGCTACGGAAAAATGCGACTTCACTGGGGATCCAGTTTTAAGTTTGTTAAGCCTATTTTTGTTTATCTGTGTGTTTTTATCTGTATATATTGTTGTGTGCTTTGTTTGTTTATTTTTTTTTCTTTTTCTTTTTGGTGCTCGATGGTTCCTCTGTGATGAGATAAAGTTCTAACCCGAACTTTTGTGAGTAACTTGAGATAGGAGGTGGTAAGACCAATAGTCGCATGTCAGGAGCAATCCTTAGCATGAGCGTCATATGGTGGAACCCCAATCACTGGAGGCCTCATGGAAGGTAGTAGATGTTGTTACGAACTATCGTAAGAACGCTATTACTTTCAATAGTGAGTGTCCGTAGAAGCTGAATGACCTAGAACCCTTTTAACCCATCTAAGCCTTTTTAGGATGTAGTGCAAAAACAAGGTCAAGTACCAATTTGAGCTTGTTGTCATGCGATGCTACGCTCAGACGAGGTCTTTTTAGGCATATTATTGGCGCCCATGAGCAATTGTGCGTGCCGGTAGTATCCGATAGAAGATTGAAAACTCTGGGAACCTTTGTAGAACCCGATTGGCAGGTACAAAACTCCTTAGATCACGCCTTGTGGGATGGGTAGACCCATGGCTCCATGATCGTGACGTCGAACCTTTGGACTATGATCTTATGTGACCTTGCGTACTCTTGGTTGTGGTTGATGCATAAACCATGCATTCATGCATCCATGAAAACTCTTTTTCTTTTGATTTTCAAGGAACTTAGAGGTCTTTCCTTGTAAACATCATAAGTTTCATCAAACTCAATGGATCTTGGGTGTTGATAGGGTGAAAATTCTAATCCACCAAAATGGATGATTGATTTTGATGATAACTTAATCAAAGCTTTAGTGCAATGTTTGAGTGTTTACAAGTTAATATCTTAAGTTCCTTGAAACTCAAAAATTAAAATAAAAACAAATTACTGCATTGCATGCATCATTCTACATTTGGTCCTGCTTTCTAAAGAAATTCTCCAGAGCCTTATTTCCTTTCTCCTGGTATCATCAGTACAACACTCTTGCTAAGAAGAAATGGAAAGCATCAAACAAGAGATTCGTGAACTCCGTGAAGAGGTGATTACTCTGAAGGCTGGTATGGAGCATCTGACTACTCTGGTTGAGGCTTTAGTTGCTGCCCAAGTCAATCCTCCTATGATGGAAGAAAGGATGACAAAGGTCTTTCTTGAAACTCTGAACTCGTTCTTTCCCAAGGGGACAGTAGTCAGTACACCTGCTGACTTCCATAGAGAGGTGGATATGAAAGCGCTTCTAGAAAAGGATGTCCGAAAGGAATGTTTGTTTGAAGAAGGTAACTCAGCTGGTAGTGTGAAGAAGTTTGGTAATGACTTTTCAAAGAAGATAATCAGAGGAGGAAACAATCATCATCAACATCAGAATGTTTCCTATGTCATTCTTGTATCCAATTCAGTTCATGCAATCCCAGATTATCAGCAGAGCACTCGTCAGCAAGATTCTCCACCGAACGAGCAAAATCAACCTCAAAAGGGGAATTTTGATCCTATCCCATGACTTACGCAGAATTGTTCCCTGCTCTAGTTCATAAGAATTTGGTTCAGACAAGGTCACCACCTCCAATTCCCGAGAAGATTCCTTGGTGGTACAATGCTAATGTCACTTGTGCTTTTCATCAGAATGCTCCTGGACATGACTTAGATAATTGTTGGCCTCTAAAAAATGAAGTTCAAAGATTAATCCATGCTGGTATTTTGACTTTCCAAGATGTTGGTTATGATGTTCAAGCCAATTCTTTGCCAAAGCATGATTGAATCACTATTGATGGTAGCCTGAAGTTCAAAAGATGTGTCGTTCAGCATATGCCCATATGGAGAGAGTTTTTCTCAGTTTTTAGTATTCTTATTGATTTTCATTTGTAATATTTCTTGTTTTTCATTGCATTGTTTGCATGTAGAAACTTGTTTATTTTTGAATGTTAATGCTAACACAATAATAATGTTTGTCTTGAAGTAATCCATAAAGTTTTGCGATCTACATATAGTTCTTCTCGCATGCATTAGCACATAAAGTTTTGACCGGCCTCGTTGTAGGGTGATTTCTACATAAATCACTTGGCGATCTGCTTAACATAGCGCAATATTTCGTGTCCCGAATCAAAAAGATCAAATATGGAAGAGAATTGTATGCGGTGATTTAAGACTTGTGGAGGTATTTATCGTGTAGTCGCTATGATTTTATCAAGCTTCTGATAAACCCCATTGACTTTAAATCCAAGAACATCCTTCACTCACCATCGATCTTCATTACTAACTTTGATAACATACTTGACAAGTTTCAAGATGGTTATCTTTAACATCTAACAATTGACTTTAATTTCCGGCATTTATTATATTGCTCTTTATATTTCTCGCTTTATCGCTTTATTTAATCATTTCATCATCTTTACATTCCGCCATTTTCTCTTTGTCCACTTGGACATATGTTTATGCTTCCGCTATTTTTCTTTTGTCCACTTGGACCATACTTTACTTTTATGCTAAAACACTAATAAACAACAAAAATCTAAAAAACACATAAGGCTCTCTTTGGACTATTGGTTACTATCCCTAGCATTTTGGAGATTCGGACTTATGGACTTAGTGCCTCTGGACCCTTATTCTGTTGTTTCTCTGCTGTTATTCTGTCTGTCTGGCATTGGATTGTTGTCTGTTTGTATGTGCAGGTATTCCCTTGAAAGCCCTTGATGGTTAATTCCAAGGCATTGATATAAGGATTTTACCCGAAAACAGCCGTTACTCTGCCCGATTTTCGTCAGAATTTTTATGTGCTTAATGCAAAGTGGTGCTAAGACAATAAGTTCATCTGGATCCCCAAGTGATAATGTTGGTTTAGTATTGATATTCCAAAGGAAGGGAAATCTACCTTGACCCACAATGTCAAGTGTTGGCTTTTTAGTTTGGTTAGCCTCTTCATCTCCTCCCCTTCTTAAATTTTCAAAATCTTCTCCCTTTTTCCAAAACATTCTTATGTTTGCAAACCTTTTCAAAGCTTTTCTTTAAAAATATCTTTCGCCCTTAGTGGCTTTTCTTCAAAAGTTTAGACACCGTTAATTGTCGAAACGAGTGGTTATACCCCACGATTTTGAAATTGATTGATATAATGAGATCTTTTCCGCGTGAGAGAGCTAGTGGCATACTCGTTGATTTTATCCGAGTTGGAGCCTTTCTTTCATTTGCAATGCAAAGAACTCATTTGTTCTCATGCTCAAGATCAATGGCTGAGTATTTCTCTCCAACGACGATAAAGTGTTTATTCGTTTTTAAAACGTTTTTCCCAAAAGCGGAACTACATTAGCTCTGACTTCTCCATTGCACCGAGGAGGTATGTAGGCCCAAGGCTTAACATCTTGCCGAGCTTATTTTAAAAATAAAACAAACCCTGTTTTTAGCACACACACACACAGATTTTCAAAAAGGTTCCTGTGGAGTACCACAGATATGAGGGGTGCTTTAAACCTTCCCCTCGTATAATCAACACCTGAACCTGAGTTCTCTTTCTTGTTTTTAAAAACAAAACTTTGGGGTTTTACGTTCTTTTCCCTTTTCCTTTGAAAAAATAAAGCGCGGTGGCGATTTCAAACGGAATATTGATTCGAGTCAATCCCATGGCTTCGATATCAGATTTTCCCCGCTACAGAAAAATGGCGACTTCACTGGGGATCCAGTTTTAAGTGTGTTAAGCTTATTTTTGTTTATCTGTGTGTTTTTATGTATTATTGTGTGCTTTGTTTGTTTATCTTCTTTTTTTTTCTTTTTGGTGCTCGATGGTTCCTCTGTGATGAGATAAAGTTCTAACCCGAACTTTGGTGAGTAACTTGAGATAGGAGGTGGTAAGACCAATAGTCGCATGTCAGGAGCAATCCTTAGCATGAGCGTCATATGGTGGAACCCCAATCAGTGGAGGCCTCATGGAAGGTAGTAGAGGTTGTTACGAATCATCGTGATAACGCTATTAATTTCAATAGTGAGTGTCCGTAGAAGCTGAATGGCCTAGAACCCTTTTAACCAATCTAAGCCTTTTTAGGATGTAGTGCAGAAACAAGATCAAGTACCAATTTGAGCTTGTTGTCATGCGATGCTACGCTCAGACGAGGTCTTTTTAGGCATATTATTGGCGCCCATGAGCAATTGTGCGTGCCGGTAATATCCGATAGAAGATTGAAAACTCTGGGAACCTTTGTAGAACCCGATTGGCAGGTAAAAAATTCCCTAGAACACTCCTTGTGGGATGGGTAGACCCATGGCTCCATGCTCGTGACGTCGAACCTTTGAACTATGATCTTATGTGACCTTGCTTGCTCTTGATTGTGGTTGATGCATAAACCATGCATTCATGCATCCATGAAAACTCTTTTTCTTTTGATTTTCAAGGAACTTAGACGTCTTTCCTTGTAAACATCATAAGTTTCATCAAACTAAATGGATCTTGGGTGTTGATGGGGTGAAAACTCTAATCCACCAAAATGGATGATTGATTTTGATGATAACTTAATCGAAGCTTTAGTCCAATGTTGAGTGTTTTCAAGTTAATATCTCAAGTTCCTTGAAACTCAAATAAAAAAAACAAATTACTGCATTGCATGCATCATTCCGCATTATGGTCTTGCTTCCGAGAGTATTCCCGAGGTCTTATTCAGTGTTCTTCATACAGAATTGAATCAAGCTGTCTCACCGGTATATTACTCGAGCTAACTGCAAGAAGAAGATGGAAGGTCTTGAACAAGAGAATCGTGAGCTACGTGAAGAGGTTGTTACTTTGAGATCTGGTGTGGATCGTCTCACTGCTCTGGTTGAGACATTGATGGCTGCTCAGAATCAGAATCAGAATCAGGTTCCTCCTCCCAATGACCAAGCTCAGGGTCAAGCCACTGGGATTTCTGAAATTGCTGCTGCAACAATTCCTGCTGTTCCTGTTGGTGCTACTCAGCAACGTATGCCTAATGGATATTCCCGGGGCATGCCTGAAGGTTATTTGTCTGTTCCCGAGATGACTCGTCCGTTGACTCCTGTTATGGTCAACACGTCTCCTATTGTTCATACTGGTCCTTTTGTCCCAGAGCCCATTTATGATGCTGCTCCAAGTGAAATTCAAGACAGAATGGATGGTTTCCAAGATCAGTTTGAAGAACTACAGAAAAAATGGCGACTTCACTGGGGAGTAACAGGTGATCCACTGGGGAAAACAAATGTCTTGCTATAACTCCGATGGGGAAACAAACGTCTTAGAAACTCCACTGGGGAAGGCAAGACTTTGTTGGAGAGACGGAACTTTAGTGGGAAAAGAAACTTCTCTGGGGAAAACACTTCGCGTCAGAGAGGTTATAGCATCCTCTTTCAGTGGGGATGAGAAAAGGGGATCATCCTCTTTCACTGGGGATGAGAAAGTATGCATCTTGAATCAGAATGCCAATCTTCTATTAACAGAAAACACACCATCGTACCATTGATGATATGAAGAGATGTATCACCGTACCACTGACGATAAGATTTTGATTCACGGACCATCCTCTTACTCAATAGTTGAAGGTAGAAGAAAATCGAATCACCGTCTCAATAGTTGACGATAAGCTACCAACTCAATGGTTGAAGGTAGAAGGAAATTGAATTACCGCCTCAATGGTTGACGATAAACTACCAACTCAATAGTTGAAGGTAGAAGGAAATTGAATTACCGCCTCAATAGTTGACGATAAGCTACCAACTCAATGGTTGAAGGTAGAAGACAATTGAATTACCGCCTCAATAGTTGACGATAAGCTACCAACTCAATGGTTAAAGGTAGAAGACAATTGAATTACCGCCTCGATAGTTGACGATAAACTACCAACTCAATAGTTGAAGGTAGAAGGAAATTGAATTACCGCCTCAATGGTTGACGATAAACTACCAACTCAATAGTTGAAGGTAGAAGGAAATTGAATTACCGCCTCAATAGTTGACGATAAGCTACCAACTCAATAGTTGAAGGTAGAAGACAATTGAATTACCGCCTTGATAGTTGACGATAAGCTACCAACTCAATAGTTGAAGGTAGAAGAAGATCGAATTACCGCCTCAATGGTTGACGATAAGCTACCAACTCAATAGTTGAAGGTAGAAGAAAATTGAATTACCGCCTCAATAGTTGACGATAAGCTACCAACTCAATGGTTGAAGGTAGAGAAATTTGAATTACCTCCTCAATGGTTGACGATAAGCTACCAACTCAATAGTTGAAGGTAGAAGAAACTTGAATTACCGCCTCAATGGTTGACGATAAACTACCAACTCAATAGTTGAAGGTAGAAGAAAATTGAATTACCGCCTCAATGGTTGACGATAAACTACCAACTCAATAGTTGAAGGTAGAAGGAAATTGAATTACCGCCTCAATGGTTGACGATAAGCTACCAACTCAATGGTTGAAGGTAGAAGAAAATTGAATTACCGCCTCAATGGTTGACGATAAACTACCAACTCAATAGTTGAAGGTAGAAGAAAATCGAATCACCACCTCAATAGTTGACGATAAGCTACCAACTCAATGGTTGAAGGTAGAGAAATTTGAATTACCGCCTCGATAGTTGACGATAAACTACCAACTCAATAGTTGAAGGTAGAAGGAAATTGAATTACCGCCTCAATGGTTGACGATAAACTGCTGAGAATAATAAGTTGCCACTAAGAATAGGGATCAACTTCTTCTTTAATCAAGGACATGGCTTGAGAAAAGGAACTGGATGCAAACTGTCACTTACACTGAAGCGACTTACCAATTGCTGACTTTGCTGAGGAATCTTTAAGCAAAACGAACTGTCTTCGTGAAGAAGGCTGCCATTCGTTATCTCAAAGGGAACAAACTGTCTTCAGTTGAAAGAGACTGCCATTTGCCGACCCTGTCGAGAAGTCCTCAAGCGGAACGAACTGTCTTCTGCTGAAAGAGACTGCCATTCGTTGACCCATTTTAGGAAAAAGTGGGCAAACTGTCTTCTAATGGAGGAGACTGCCATTTGCTGACTTTAAAATTAGAATTCTTAAACGAACTGTCTTCATGAAGAAGACTGCCATCCGTTATCTCAAAGGGAACAAACTGTCTTCTGCTGAAAGAGACTGCCATTTGCCGACCCCGTCGAGAAATCCTTAAGCGGAACGAACTGTCTTCTGCTGAAAGAGACTGCCATTCGTTGACCCATCTTAGAAAAAAAGTGAGCAAACTGTCTTCTGCTGAAAGAGACTGCCATTTGCCGACCCTGTCGAGAAATCCTTAAGCGGAACGAACTGTCTTCTGCTGAAAGAGACTGCCATTCGTTGACCCATCTTAGAAAAAAGTGAGCAAACTGTCTTCTAATGGAGGAGACTGCCATTTGCTGACTTTAAAACAAGAATTCTTAAACGAACTGTCTTCATGAAGAAGACTGCCATCCGTTATCTCAAAGGGAACAAACTGTCTTCTGCTGAAAGAGACTGCCATTTGCCGACCCTGTCGAGAAATCCTTAAGCGGAACGAACTGTCTTCTGCTGAAAGAGACTGCCATTCGTTGAGCTTCTTCCATTTGGAATCAAGAAGTTCATAAAGTATGAGAGATTATCACTTGATTTGAAGATAAGATTGATATGTGGAGACGCACAAACTTGCTCAAATAAAGAGGCTTCAATTTGTTGTCAACCAAAACATGATGGGGATAACACAAGTTGCTCATAGTCAAAACCTGCCCCTTACTTTCAAGCACAAATTCCAAGGGAGTGCAATAACATCACTGCTGGAAAATAAATCTTTCAATATCTGATAGGAACATCAATCACAAACAAGTTCTCCATTATAGAGGAAAGCATAATCCTCAAGAGGTGCAAAATAAATGCCTTCTCAATCTAGGTTTCCCAGCCTAGAGAGGTTCAAAATAGTATTGTAAGAGACCAAAGTTCAACTCCAAGAACAAGCTGGATAGAAACGGTCAAACAAAGCTTTGCCCCTTGAGGAATAAACTCAACTGGGGATTAATTCCATCCTGACAAATGAGCTGAGGAGGAACACCAAAGCAAAATTCTTCCACGAAGAACAAACTCAGTGGGGATTATCAATCTCTGCGAGGAATTTACAGATCATCTTCTTCTTATCAAAAAGGTTGGACAACACATCAAGCTCTATTAGGGGGAATCAGAGAAAATTTCTTTGGAGAAAATCTCCATTCTGAACTTGCAGAGGAAATAAGAAGTTAACATCAAAGCAAACAAGTTAACATGCGGCGGATTTTAGTTCAAAACTCAACACAAGGTGAGAAAGAAAACCCAACAGTCAACCGTTGTCTCAAAACTTCTTGGTAGAGAGTGACATACACTGGACTGATCATGGCGACAACCTTTGTTCTTCAAGCTAATGAGGTGATCAAGGTAACTTCGGATTCACAACTTTCCCCAGATTACATGGTCTATGAAAGGAAACTACCTCAAAAAGGTTCATAGAGATCCTTGGCGTCATGCAGACTTGGAATAATCTGCCCCAGATCAACAGATTTTTGGAGAGATTTGTCAAATCTCGACGTAGCTGCCCCAGATTGACTAAACTTGGCACATTCTTTTACTTGACAGAGTCTTCGAGATTTGCCCCATGATGGTAATCAAACTTGCAAAAGCATTATACTAGGAAAACAACATGCCCCTGGCAATGTTTTAGTTTTCTACTGATGATCAGATGTAAACTTCCTGGATGTCAAACAAATGTTTATAAGCAGAAAAATGTTTATTCTGAGAATGATAATGAAAATGCAACAATTATGTAAGTCTTGAAGTTTTTTTTTTTTTTTTTTTAAAAAAATGTCGCAAAACCTTGTGAATGAATCACTAGTTAGTTATGACATTGATCTTTGTATGCATATGATACCAACACAAGTTTTCAGCATAACCGATAGGAGTCAGGAACGCTTTCTTGTTTAAGTATGCTTTCGAAATAAACCCTGCTTCAATTAGGACTTTTGAGGGTTGTAACGTGGCCTGGTTCACGGTTTTCAGAAAAACAGATTTTTAGGCTCAAAGTTTTATTTAGCCCACCCCGACTTCGTGATGTTCTCCAGTCCTATGTTCAGTTAACTCAACATGAGTATTCATCTCTCAAAAGGATTTTGTGCCATTAAGGACCTGATGAAGCTTTCTTGGAGTAGCAGTCACCCTTTTGTCTTCATTTTTGTATTCACACAGATTTGTTCATTTTTGAGGACTTTTGCTTTGTAGTCCTTTCTTTTCACTTTTCACTCTTTTCTTTTCTCTTCTTTTTTTTTTAAAAATTTATTTATTTCCCTATCTTTTTCCTGGACTAATTCTTTTGAATTGGTCGTCCAGCGGGATGCTCTAACTTTTGCCTAAGTCACTTGTTTTCAAGTTTTTGACTTAGCGAGCTTTTTTCTTCTTCTTTCTTTCTTTTTTTTGATTTTTTTATTTTTTTTTCATTCTTTTGATTTGAACAAATCGTGTGACATTGACTTTGTCTTGACTTGTTGAGAGGGTTGTGACTGCCTCATGGCGGATGGAGGATAACCATTGTGGTTTCACATTTCCATGCCTGTTGATGCGCGGGGAATAACCATTGTGGTTTCCCATGATCCATCCTTTGATGTGGATATGACGTGCTTGACCTTTGGATGCACAATCCTTTTTTGAAATATGAACACTCGGTCCAATTAACTGAAGACTACCCTGCCCCAAGTTTAAAATTAGGGTTTTTTCGTTTAGAAAAGAAACTCCTACTTCAAGGCTCAAAGGGGTTAACAAGGGATTATCTTCCTTATATCTCCGGTGTTTGGGAATTTGAAACAATGCCTGTACATCATCAGCAGGGTCTTATTCAAAAGCATACAACCAGAAATTTTGCGTTTTTAGATCATCATCCTTCCTCCAATCTTTGCATAAGCAAGAGTTTGGCAAAAGCAATTGGCATCATAATGCATGAAAACAAATAAACATGAGTGAAGCGAATGGATTACTTCAAGACAAACATTATCATTGTGTTAGCATTAACATTCAAAAATAAACAAGTTTCTACATGCAAACAATGCATTGAAAAACAAGAAATATTACAAATGGAAATCAATAAGAATACTAAAAACTAAGAATAACTCTCTCCATCTGGGCATATGCTGAACGAAACATCTTTCGAGCTTCAGGCTACCATCAATAGTGATTCAATCATGCTTTGGCAAAGAATTGGCTTGAACATCATAACCAACATCTTGGAAAGTCAAAATACCAGCATGGATTAATCTTTGAACTTCATTTTTTAGAGGCCAACAATTATCTAAGTCATGTCCAAGAGCAGTCTGATGAAAAGCACAAGTGACATTAGCATTGTACCACCAAGGGAGTTTCTCGGGAACAGGAGGCGGTGACTTTATCTGAACCAAATTCTTATAAATCAAAGCAGGGTACAATTCTGTGTAAGTCATGGGGATAGGACCAAAATTCCCCTTTTGAGGTTGATTTTGCTCGTTCGCTGGAGGAGCTTGTTGATGAGTACTTTGCTGATAATTTGGAATTGCATGAACTGAATTGGATACAGGAATGACATAGGAAACATGCTGATATTGATAATGATTGTTTCCTCCCCTGATTCTCTTCTTTGAAAAGTCATTACCAAACTTCTTCACACTACCAGCTGAGTTACCTTCTTCAAGCGAACATTTCTTTCGGACATCTTTTTCTAGAATCGCTTTCATATCCATCTTTCCATGGAAGTCAGTAGGTTTACGAACTACCATCCCCTCAGGAAAGGATGAGTTCGGAGTTTCAAGAAAGACCTTTGCCATCCTTTCTTCCATCATAGAAGGATTGACTTGGGAAGCAACTAAAGCCTCAACCAGAACAGTCAGATGCTCCATACCAGCCTTCAAAGTAACTACCTCTTCACGGAGCTCAAGAATCTCTTGTTTGATGCTTTCCATTTCTTCTTAGTAAGAGTGTTGTACTGATGATACCAGGAGAAAGGAAATAAGGCTCTGGAGAATTTCTTTAGAAAGCAGGACCAAATGTAGAATGATGCATGCAATGCAATAATTTGTTTTTTTTTTATTTTAATTTTTGAGTTTCAAGGAACTTAAGATATTAACTTGTAAACACTCAAACATTGGACTAAAGCTTTGATTAAGTTATCATCAAAATCAATCATCCATTTTGGTGGATTAGAATTTTCACCCCATCAACACCCAAGATCCATTGAGTTTGATGAAACTTATGATGTTTACAAGGAAAGACCTCTAAGTTCCTTGAAAATCAAAAGAAAAAGAGTTTTCATGGATGCATGAATGCATGGTTTATGCATCAACCACAACCAAGAGCACGCAAGGTCACATAAGATCATAGTTCAAAGGTTCGACGTTACGAGCATGGAGCCATGGGTCCAACCATCCCAAAAGGTATGATCTAAGGAATTTTGTACCTGCCGATCGGGTTCTACAAAGGTTCCCAGAGTTTTCAATCTTCTATCGGATATTACCGGCACGCACAATTGCTCATGGGCGCCAATAATATGCCTAAAAAGACCTCGTCTGAGCGTAGTATCGCATGACAACAAGCTCAAATTGGTACTTGATCTTGTTTCTGCACTACATCCTAAAAAGGCTTAGATGGGTTAAAAGGTTCTAGGCCATTCAGCTTCTACGGACACTCACTATTGAAAGTAATAGCGTTCTTACGATGGTTCGTAACAACATCTACTACCTTCCATGAGGCCTCCACTGATTGGGGTTCCACCATATGACGCTCATGCTAAGGATTGCTCCTGACATGCGACTATTGGTCTTACCACCTCCTATCTCAAGTTACTCACAAAAGTTCGGGTTAGAACTTTATCTCATCACAGAGGAACCATCGAGTACCAAAAAGAAAAATAAAATAAACGAACAAAGCACACAACAATATATACAGATAAAAAACACACAGATAAACAAAAATAGGCTTAACACACTTAAAAAACTGGATCCCCTGTGAAGTCGCCATTTTTTCTATAGCGGGGAAAATCTGATATCGAAGCCATGGGATTGACTGGAATCAATAGTCCATTTGAAATCGCCACCGCGCTTTAAAACAAGAAAGAGAACTCAGGTTCGGGTGTTGATTATATGAGGGGAAGGTTTTAAGCACCCCTCTTATCTGTGGTACTCCACAGGAACCTTTTTGAAAATCTGTGTCGTGTGTGCTAAAAAAGGGGTTTGTTTTATTTTTAAAATAAGCTCGGCAAAGCGTTTAGCTTTGGGCCTACATACCTCCTCGGTGCAATGGAGAAGTCAGAGCTAATGTAATTCCGCTTTTTGGGAAAACATTTTTAAAACGAATAAACACTTTATCGTCGTTGGAGAGAAATACTCAGCCATTGATCTTGAGCATGAGAACAAATGAGTTCTTTGCATCGCAAATGAAAGAAGGGCTCCAACTCGGATAAAATCGACGAGTATGCCACTAGCTCTCTCACGCGGAAAAGATCTCATTATATCAATCAATTTCAAAATCGTGGGGTATAACCACTCGTTTCGATAATTAACGGTGTCTAAACTTTTGAAGAAAAGCCACTAACGGGCAAAAGACATTTTTTAAGAAAAAGGTTTTGAAAAGATTGCAAACATAAGAAGGTTTTTGAAAAAGGGAGAAGATTTTGAAAATTTAAGAAGGGGAGGAGATGAAGAGGCTATCCTATTGCGTAAAATAAAAGCTAAGGAAAGAAACAGTCTAACCGAAATAAGAAGCCAACACTTGACATTGTGGGTCAAGGTAGATTTCCCTTCCTTTGGAATATCAATACTAAACCAACATTATCACTTGGGGATCTAGATGAACTTATTGTCTTAGCACCACTTTGCATTAAGCACATTAAAATTCTGACAAAAATCGGGCAGAGTAACGACTGTTTTCGGGTAAAATCCTTATCTCAATGCCTTGGAATTAACCATCAAGGGCTTTCAAGGAAATACCTGCACATACAAACAGACAACAATCCAATGCCAGACAGACAGAATAACAGCAGAGTAATAACAAAATAAGAGTCCAGAGGCACTAGGTCCATAAGTCCGAATCTCCAAAATGCTCAGGATAGTAACCAATAGTCCAAAAGAGAGCCTTATGTGTTTTTTAGATTTTGGTTGTTTATTAGTGTTTTAGCATAAAAGTAAAGTATGGTCCAAGTGGACAAAAGGAAAATAGCGGAAGCATAAACATATGTCCAAGTGGACAAAGAGAAAATAGCGGAATTATAAACGTCCAAATGGACAAAGAGAAAATGGCGGAATGTAAATATGATGAAATGATAAAATAAAGCGATAAAGCGAGAAATATAAAGAGCGATATAATAAATGGCGGAAATTAAAGTTAGTTGTTATATGTTAAAGATAACCATCTTGAAACTTGTCAAGTATGTTATCAAAGTTAGTAATGAAGATCGATGGTGAGTGAATGATGTACTCGGATTTAAGGTCAATGGAAACTTATCAGAAGCTTGATAAAATCATAGCGACTACACGATAAATTTCCATAAGTCATAAATCAACCGCATACAATTCTCTTCCATATTTGATCTTTTATCGAGTCGGGACAAATGTAGGAGAACTCTCCATGTATCAAGATCGTCAATCAAAAGAAATAAGAAGGAGAAGAAGAAATGATCTAGCCTTTATCAAGAATACATAGAATTCTCAAGATATCAAGACTTTCATCGATCAAGAGAAAATAAGATGAAAAAAGATAAGAATGAAAACAAATTGATCTAGTCTTTATCAAGAATCCATAGAATTCTCAAGATATTAAGACTTTCATCGATCAAAAGGAAATAAGATGAAAAGATAAGAATGAAAACAAATTGACCTAGTCTTCATCAAGAATCCATAGAATTCTCAAGATATTAAGACTTTCATCGATCAAAAGGAAATAAGATGAAAAGATAAGAATGAAAACAAATTGATCTAGTCTTCATCAAGAATCCATAGAATTCTCAAGATATTAAGACTTTCATCGATCAAAAGAAAAATAAGATGAAAATAAGAATGAAAACATAAAAGATAATCAACTCACACTATCATTAATATCATTCATCCATTTTGGTGGATTAAGTCACTTCAAACCTATCAACACCCTAGATCCAATGATATTAATGAAGTGGAGGAAGAAGGAAGCCAAAACAAACACAAAAAAGGCAAAAAACCACATTCTGCCTGCTGGAAATCGATTTCATGCAAGGGGAAATCGATTTCCATAGTGCAGTTTTCAAAAAAAACAAGTTACGTTCAGCAGGAAATCTATTTCATCCTTAAGGAAATCGATTTCCTCAGTGTAAATTTCAGCAAAAACAGCATTTAAAGGCATGAAACTTGATTTGAACAAATATACAAACACCTTATGATCACACATCAACTTGAGCACGAATTTTCCATCAAATCACCAACAAATAGCACCAATATAGCATCAAAGATGCATTGAACACAAACAACAAAGAATCACATTGTGATATACAAAAAGGATGAAGAAAATTACCAAATCTTGAACAAAACTTAGATCTACTTCAAGAATCACCAACACAAATCTTGATCTCTCAACAATTGAAGAACAAAAGAGTGAAATGGATGGTGGCTTAGCTCAAAATTTGTGAGGTTCAAGATGTGACTCACAAATTTTATGAAGGAAAAAGAGCTTTGGTGAATTTGGTAGGGATGAGGAGAGAAATTGCAAGGGGTTTTTTGGCTCCCAAAGCTTGAGAAATGAGAGAGTAGAGGGCTCTATTTATAGGATGAGAGCAGGAGTAGTGGTAGTTTGGTCTTTTTGCATTTGGTAATTAACTTGTGTTTAATTGGTAATTAAAGTGGTATTTAAATGGTAAGAAATGGTAAAATGAGGTTTAAGTGGGTTTAATGAAGGGGTTAATTTTGATGAGGTGGAAAATTGGTAAAATGATAAAAAATAATCAAAGAAAAAGGTGCCAAAATGATGTCAAGCTTCCCTCCTTATATTTTTTTGAATTTCGCCTTAAGGAAATCGATTTCCCCAGGAGTGAAATCGATTTCACTCTGTTCCAGAAGAGAATTTGGCGCAAAATACACTAGGGAAATCGATTTACCCAGGAGGGAAATCGATTTCATGTTGTCCAGAATGTGATTTTGTTGAAGATTGCTGCAGGGAAATCGATTTACCCAGTAGGGAAATCGATTTCATCAGTCAAAAACTTGAAAAATGCCTTGTTTATTGCATGTCTTGGCTTGGTACCTACAAAACAAAAGCCTACAAAGAAACAAAGCAATGTTTTTGGTATTTGGGTTAGTATAATATGCATACAAGGTAAACAATCATTGGTGCTTGATGGTCCCTCTTATTGATGAGGTGAGTGCAACACCATGAACAAAACTTCCAAGTGAAGCTCTTGATTAATGATTGGGATATGAATGATACAGGATCTTAGGGTCAAAAATTGGGGTATGACATTAAGCAGATCACCAAGTGATTTATGTAGAAATCACCCTACAACAAGGTCGGTCAAAAATTTATGTGCTAATGCATGCGAGAGAAGCGATATGTAGATCACTCTCCGAAAGCAATACCGCACGAAAAGAAAAATGGTGAGTGATCTAGTCTTTACCAAGAATCCATAAGAATTCTCAAGGTATTAAGACTTTCATCGATCAAAATAAAGAGAAATAAAAGATGGAACCACATTAAAAGCTCTTTTCATCCATAATTTCAATCACTTAATACTGCGGATTTGGATTCTCATCCTATCGACGCCATAAGTCCATTGATATTAGAGAGAAATTAGGCCTCTAATTTGTGATTCAAAGAAAATATCAAAAGAATGGAGTAGAAGAAGAATTAGAACCAAAAACAAGTCAAAAATAACAAAAACAAGCATTCTGCCTCATTGGAAATCGATTTACCTCTGTAGAAAATCGATTTCCTGCCTGCAGAATTCAAATCTGGCGCAAAAAACATAGTGGAAATCGATTTCCCTCTATAGGAAATCGATTTCCAGCGCACAGTTTTCAAAAAAACAGCATTATGAACTTTGAAACTTGATTTAGGCAAACATACAAACACCTTATGATCACATATCCATTGGAGCACGAATTTTCCACCAAATCACCATCAAATAGGACCAATATAGCATCAAAGATGCATTGAACACAAGCAACAAAGATCTACATCTTAGAATTTAGGAATTTACCAATTCTTGAACCAAATTGTTGGAGTAACTTCAAGAACAAGCACAAAGTGTGTAGATCCTTCAAAATTGAGATGAACAAACAAAGCAAAGAGAGAAATGTAGGAGGTTTAATTCAAAAATAGTAAGATTCAATGTGAATCTCACTAATTCTATAAAATGAACTTTGGGTGAGGGTTTTGGAAAGGGTGAGAAATTAATTTGCAAGCAATTTTTTGGCTCTCCAAGCTTGAGAAATGAGAGAGTAGAGACCTCTATTTATAGGATGAGAGCAAGAGTAGTGGCAATTTGGTCATTTGCTCTTGGTTAATTAACTTGTGTTTAATTGGTATTTAAATGGCATTTAAATGGTAAAAATGGTTTAACTGGGTTTAATGAGGGGATTAATTTTGGTGAGGTGGAAAATTGGTAAAATGATCAAATAAAAAAGGTGCCAAAATGATGTCAAGCATCCCTCCTTATATTGTTTTGAATTTTGCGCACAAGAAATCGATTTCCCATAGGGGTAAATCGATTTCCACCTTCAATTTTCAAAAAATTTTCTTCTTGCACTGTTTTGATTTTTGCCCGATCTTTCACCTGTAAAACATAAACAAAAGAGACAAAGCACATATTTTTTGTATTTTGGTTAGTATTAAACAAATAAAAGCTAAAAGTGCTTGATGATTCCCCTCAGAGACAATCACAGTATCAAAGATAAAGCCTCACAATGGTGTTCTTGATTAGTGATTAATATGCAATTGATGTATGATTTTAGGGTCAAAAATTGGGGTATGACACCCGGGTTGTATGATACACCTGGAAGAAGGAAGGAAGAGATCAAAAAGAGTAAGAAAAAAGTGGTTTTTAAAAAGCTATCCGTTTTGGCTGGATCAGTAAGGAGGCCCAATCCAAGGCCCAGTAGGAAAGTGAGGAAATCTGGATCTGTAACTCTCAGCGGTAAAGTCTGCAGTGGTGTTTTTCTTGAATCCTCATCCGTTTCTTCCAATTCGATTTCTTTATTTTTGCAGCAAGTTAACATGGATGGGGGAAACAACTGTTTGTACCATGGGGAACAAGCTGAAAGTTCGGATCTAAACATAAACAACAACAAAATCACTTCTTTGTTACGTTCTGGCGAGGGGGAGAGGTTGTGGAACTCTATCGCAAAATTGGGGGTTTCTTTTGTTCAAACAGAAGAAGAGGTAGACTAATCGGACATAGGGAAGGAGCAAGCAAATGGTGATCAATGATTATTGGATCCCTTAATATTAGAGGGGGTTGCAGTTCTGTGAAAAGAAGGAGAATCAATCAAATTAACAACAAAGGGAAGGCGAATGTTTTCTTACTACAGGAAACGAAAATGCAGGTTTGTTCTGAACACAGAGCTAGAAGTTTTTGGAATGATGAAGATATTAAATTTTCTGTCTCAAATTCTGTCGGTCTTTCGGGAGGCCTCATTATATTATGGAACTCTAGGAGAATGTAGGTTCTCTGTAGTTTCAGAGGTAGTGGTTATATTGGCATCAAAGTTTTATGGGGGGATAAAGTTGTTTACATATGTAATGTGTATTCTCCTTATCAATTTTCTTTGAAGCGTGAGCTTTGGTGCAGGTTGGTGGCTCTCAAATCTAAATTTAATGACGGAGAATGGCTGATAGCGAGCGACTTTAATGCGGTTAAAAATGGTAGTGAAGGGGTAGGCAGGACCACGGTGAGAAATAAGCAGGAGTGGGATGAATTTTCCGATTTCATCGGTGACATAGGTCTTGTGGATGTTCCGTGCAAAGGTAAGAAATACAGTTGGTTTAGTGGTGATGGGGGGGCAAAAAGTCTATTAGATCGTTTTTTGGTGTCGGATAATATTGTGAATTGGTGGGGGTGGTGGGGCAGAAAATTAATGACAGGGATATATCTGATCATTTCCCGGTATGGTTAGTTGCGGATAAGAAGGATTGGGGACCGAAGCCCTTCAAGTTTAATAACGAATGGTTTTCGAACAAGGATTTCTTAGACTTTGTTGAAAAGGAATGGAGGAAGATGGAGGTTGTTGGTCGGGGTGATTACGTTTTGAAGGAGAAAATAAGGCTTCTCAAACATAGCCTTAGATGGTGGAACGTTAACGTGTTTGGTATTGTTGATTTGGATATGGAGGAAGGGGTTAAGGAAGTAAATGCCTTAGATGAGATTAATTTGGAAGGGGAAGAGGAGAAGGATGCAAGGAGACGGGCAAGTAGTAAGTTTTGGATGAACTTAAAAATTAGGGAGAACATGATAATTCAGAGATCAAAGATAAAGTGGTTAAATGATGGTGATTGTAATAGCAAATTTTTTCATGCGGCCATGAAGAAAGGTTTAAGGCGTAACTTCCTAGGTCCTTTATCAACGGCTAGGGGGAACTAAGTTCGGTGGAAGATGTTAAGAATGAGATTTTAGATCATTTTGAAGACAAATTCAAAGAGGAGGAGGAGAATAGGCCGGTGTTGGATGGAGATCTTTTTAATTTGCTATCGGAAGATGATAGGTTATCTTTGACTTCATTGTTTGAGGAAGATGAGATAAAAGAGGCCGTTTGGAATTGTTATGGTTCTAAGAGTCCAGGACCGGACAGATTTTCAATTCTTTTCTTAAAGAAGTGTTGGGAATTTATCAAGACGGATGTGGTTGAGTGCTTTAGGGTTTTTCATTCCGGGGTTGTTTTATCCAAGTCGATTACATCCTCTTTTTGGCTTTATTTCCTAAATCTAACAATCCGTTAGATTTGGACGACTATCGCCCGATTTGCTTGATAGGGTGTATCCATAAAATCATTTCAAAGGCGTTGGCGGGGAGATTAAAGAAGGTCATAGGGAAATTAATTTCGAACAACCAAAGGGCATTTGTGCCCGGGAGGCAATTAGTAGATGGGGTTCTTGTGGCAAACGAAGTGGTGGATTTTTCTACAAGGGAAAGGAAGGGTTGCTTACTTTTTAAAGTCGACTTTGAAAAGGCATATGATAAAGTCAATTGGAACTTTCTTCGTTCCATGATGGCAAGGATGGGTTTTGGAGAGACGTGGATCCGGTGGATGAATGCGTTGGTCTTTAAAAGTAGTATGTCGGTAATGGTTAACGGAAGTCCAACCAAAGAGTTTTTAGTGGAGAAAGATTTAAGGCAAGGTGATCCGCTATCACCTTTTTTGTTTGTGATAGTTACCAAAGCTTTGAGAGGATTGGTGAAAATAGCGGTAGATAACGGGGATTTCTCGGGCTTCTCAATCAATGGTAAGTGTTTTATAGATATATTGCAATTTGCGGATAACACTCTTTCGATTGGAGATGGTTCTTGGTCCTACCTTTGGGCTATCAAGACGGTTCTTAGAGCTTTTGAGATGATTTCGGGAATTGGGATAAGCTTCCATAAAAGCAAACTTATAGGAATCAACATTTCTTCAAACTTCATGGATGTGGCGACCAATTTTCTCGGTTGTAGGAGGGAAGGAAAGGAGTTTTCTTTCTTAGGCATACCTATAGGTTTCAATCCTAGAAGTATCTCCACTTGGGAGCCGATGATGAACAAGAATAGGAAGAGATTGGCTAGTTGGAAGGGAAAATTTCTTAGTTTCGGGGGAAGACTTACTCTTGTCAAAGCGGTTCTTAGTAGTCTTGCGATTTTCATGCTATCTTCTTATAAGACGCCTAAGAAAATCATCAAAGACATTTGCAAAACCAAAGTAATTTCCTATGGGGACGGGTGGATGGCAAGAAGTGTGTCCATTAGGCGAGTTCGGAGGTGGTGACTCTTCCGATTGAGAAGGGTTGTTTGGGAATCAAACGCACCGAGGATTTTAATGTAGATATCTTGTGAAAGTGGAAGTGGAGAATTTTAAAGAGGCCGTATTCATTATGGTACGGGGTGTTAAAGGTGAGATACGGTGACGTTATTCTTAGCGTGGTTCATGGCGGAGAGAATATAAAGGGGAAGGATCTCAGATCGGCTTGGTGGAGAGATCTAATGTCTTTGAATTCAATTAAAGTGTGTGATTTCTTTAATTCTAGATGCAAATGTGCGGTGGGAAATGGCAAGGCAGCTTCATTTTGGCTTATAAATTGGACGGGTCGAGGATCTTTTAAGGACTGTTTTCCTCTTTTGTTTTCAGTTTCTAAATTGCAGGTTGTTTCGGTGGCTCTCATGGGCGGATGGAATAATGGTGTTTGGGAGTGGGGTGACTTTGGCATCCCAAATTTGAATCTAAACAGGGTGGACTTACATCAACAGTATGGAGGGGAGAGTGGTTCGGCTATTAATGGGCGGAATTCAGTGGCTGAGCAAAGAATTTTCGCTACTGGTGGTACTGCTTTTAGGCAGCATTTCGGGTCTTTAAGGGACTGGGAGTTGCGCACGGAAATGGAACAGGTGGAGGCAGGATTTTGGGCTGTTCAGGAACAACTTTCTCTTCTGAAGACTGCAGTTAATTTCGGTTAACATAGAAGAAAACAAAGAGGATTCTTTCTTTTGGCAAGCTGGCAGTGAAGGTTTTTTTCTGTCAATAGTTGTTACAATTTGATCATTGCTAGGCGGATTCCGTTTGGACCGGTGGGCGAATTTGATAAAGTCTTTTCTTTAATTTGGAAGACGGACGTTCCGATGAAGATTCAGGCTTTTGGATGGAGGAGTTTCATTTCTAGACTTCCGACGAGAGGGGTTCTAGCTAAATGAGGTATCATCCCCTGTGTTAATTCTTCTTGTGTTTTTTACAACATAAGGGACGAAACCAAGGCTCATTTGTTTAAGTTCTATTAAGTTGCGGTGTTAGTTTGGCGTGACATTGCGGATTGGATTGGTTTAGTCAATAAAAAAGCGGAGGATTTGAAGGAGAGTTATATGGAATGGTTTCGTTATGGTAGAAAGGTAAAAATTAGAAAGGGTAAGGAGGGAGTGGTTTGGTTGGCGGTGATTTGGACTTTGTGGACGGTTAGGAATGGAATTATTTTCAGGGGAGATACTTGGAGCATTTATGATATTGTTTGGGGGATAAAAGCGTTAGTGTGGCGATGGGCTTTTGTGGGTAAGATTATTCAACCCAATTGTAATTTTTACGAGTTTAGTAGGCTTCCTTTACACTATTTGTCGTAAGAGGATATTGGCGTTTGTTTTTTTCTCCTCGGGTTTCGGCAACCGGGAGCCTTTGTAACTTGGTTTGAGAACTTAGGTTCTCTTTTTCAATATAATTCTTGCTTATAAAAAAAACTATTAAAAATAAATATAACATATATAATCAATAATAATAATAAATATATAATAATAATAAATATATAATAATAATAATATAATATTTTGACACTACTATTAATAATAATAATATAAATATTACACACATATATATATATATATATATAATATTTAATAAAATTCAATATGTAATTATTAATAATAATTATCAAATTGCCACTATATTAATAATTAATAATAATAATAAAAATAATAAATTTTATATTTACATTTTATATAATATAATATTTAATACAATTCAATATGCAAGTAAAAAATTCCTAATAAAAAATGTCAGAGAAATCTTTTATATAATAATTTACTAATATTATAAAAACAATCTATTAAAATCTTATTTCATGAAGAAACAATTCAATACAACAACATATCTTCTTTGAAATTAATTTAAATAATTTGTTTATAGTATTATATAAAGAGAGACTCCAAAAACATATTAATATCATGTCATAAATAGTTTTTAACATGATTTTGCCATTAATTTTGTCATTTCAACTAAACCTTTTCTACATAGTATATATACACAATTTCTTTCCGTAGATATCTATAACGTAATTAATTAATTGAATATTAAATTTTGTTTACTCTACATATTCATAACTATAACGGATCTAGTTAATTGAATATTATATCTTTTTACTCTACATTTATCACGTTTGCAATTTTACATGTTTCCACTTTCACTGTTTTTTCTTTATATAAAGTATTCCATTCACTTCCCATTTATTATTATATATGAAATGAAATATGAAATGTCACTATCAGTGAGGTATAAGGTGAATCCCAATATTCAAAGTAAATTCAACCAAAAAAACAAGACATCATTTGGTTTATTTATACAACTTTTACAATGGCTAGATCGAAGGCTAAGGTTGATTTGTTCATGTGATTTTTACAATAATTTTTATTTTGATAGATGAGACTTCAAGACTCACTAGGATCATGTGGTATAAGGTAAATCTATTTACTTTTTTATTCAACCACTACACATATTTATGTTCTATAATATGCTCTTGAAAATTATAAATATTATTGTTCCAACTTATTTTCTGTATTTTTTTTTTCATTCTAGGTCAAGTTTGTTATTCTTTTCTTTTTATAATTTGTATGTGGATGAAGATCATAATTTGTATGTGGATGAAGATCACGTTGAAACCACGAGGCATACATTCTTGGTCAAGTTTGTTATTCTTTTCTTTTTATGATTTGTATGTGGATGAAGATCATAATTTGTATGTGGATGAAGATCACGTTGAAACCACGAGGCAATGTTGTTGCGGAAGTTGTTATAAATATGTTAGACCATCTATAAAATTGTGATGCTATAGTGTTAGACATATTTCAAAGTATAAATGAAATATGTATGTGGATGAAGATCATAATTTGTATGTGGATGAAGATCACGTTGAAACCACGAGGCAATGTTGTTGCGGAAGTTGTTATAAATATGTTAGACCATCTATAAAATTGTGATGCTATAGTGTTAGACATATTTCAAAGTATAAATGAAATATGTATGTGGATGAAGATCATAATTTGTATGTGGATGAAGATCACGTTGAAACCACGAGGCAATGTTGTTGCGGAAGTTGTTATAAATATGTTAGACCATCTATAAAATTGTGATCCTATAGTGTTAGACATATTTCAAAGTATAAATGAGTTAAATTACTTTGTAAGTAATTTTTTATATGTTGTATGATTATTTTTTTATTTTTCTATTTTTTAATGATTATTTTATTTATTTTATAATGATAAAGTGTAACCCTTTTTCTTTCCATATTCTTGAGCTAAAAACAGATAAAGGTAGATTAATTCTTAGATTTTAAATATTAATTAATTTTATTAAGTATTAATTTAATGAGTAATGTATTTCTTATATACAAAAATTTCACTCCTCCCTTGATAACCAGTCAACAAGTTTATACACATGTCTTAGATAAAACTTATAACTTTATTTTTTGTTGGACAATTCATTAAGTTTTTAAATATGCATTCAAACCAACTTCTTTGCTAATTCATTTACTTAGTAATTAAACCTATTATTAATTGTAGTATGATATTAAAATTTGAACGAAGCGTGAATTTAGTTATATTATAATTCATCATTAGTTTGTTTCACATTCTTCTTCTATGTCTAGAATTCCAATCCATTTGTTAATGATCTATTTACATGTATGGTAAACTCTTACCTACACTCAAAATTATTTAATTCCATTGTTAACTCAAATTTTAATGTATTTTTAAATTTTTAATTTTTAATTTTACATATTATTTTCATTACTCTGAAGATTAAAAGAACTCCAAGATGTCATCTTATATTTTATGTGTCGTAAATCATAATTGAATTTCTGCTAAATCATAAAAATATTTAATAATTTGACAATATACATAAAAAAAAGAATGATAAATATTTAAGACAAATTGAAAATAATATGAAATAATAGTGTTCAAGCATATTTATAAATTTAATAATCTTATTATGCACATAAAATTAAATGCATATACTATTTTACAAATATAATGTCACATTATTTTATATCAACATATTCCAAATAAATTTATATATTTATGATAATTATTTTAATTATTTTATTTACTCCAAAAAGTTGAAAAAAATCCCGTGCAGCACGCGGGCCAAAATCTAGTAGTATGTAAAATTTAACTTTTGAACAACTCATTTTGTGAATTTTTAGTGAATAATTGACCTACTAGTGAATTAACATTCACATTAATAACTAACCTACTTGTGCGATTTTAAAAATAAAAATGTAATATAATTAGTGATTTTGAATAAAAAAATAAAATTCAACATTAAAATAAACATTTAAATGTCCATAAGTTACTTGCACTTTGTTATATAACGGAAGCATTTTATTTGCAATTATGGGAAGTTAAAGGTGTCATGCATTTGTTGGATCCGAAAAGAAGTTGTGAGATTATTTGAACGCTCATAAAATAGAAAAACACGAATGTCCCCAATGCAAACGAAGATACTGGAAAAGAGATGAGATGAAATATCATTTGAAAAATGACAATTGTAGGAAAAATCATTTCGAAAAGAAATGATGAAGGGATATTGATAGATGTTTAACATTTGAGATTTTGGATGCGTGTATCAGATGCATTTTTTTGAGGTTTTATTTAGAATTTTTTTAATCCATAAAATTAGTTTAATAATAATAAAAAATATATATTATATTAAATCACTTTAAAAATATTATCTAGCAATTATAAATGAACATTGTGTATGTTGGTACCATTCTTTGACGAACACTTTTTGAAGAACTAAATAAAATATGAGATACTTAAAAAAACCATAAATATATTTTACCCTTGAAAATTTTATCAAAATTTCCAACGTGTACAAAATATTTTCAGGAACAAATATAATGATATGCTTGTGGTTTAATATATAAATAGTTGTTCATAAAAAACTAGTGTGATACCCGTGCGTTCGCACGGGTACTCGTCGTTTTCGCGCATTTGGATTGACGAAAATAAAAACTATTAGTAAAAGATTAAATTTGAGTTAAAATGAAAAACGATATAAAAATATTAATATTTAAAAAATAAAGTTTATATTGTTTTAGATTGAATAATACATCTGACAATGGAGGGAGATGTTCAAAAATGGCATGGTCTTCAATATTTTTAATTTTATTCTCTAATTATAAATTGGATAAACCCAAATATTTGACAATTTGCAATCTAATTCAAAAATTATGTTGATAAATTTATTTTTGGTTATTGATACATGTAGAGATTTATTTTGATAAATTTTAGACAAATTGATGACGATTAATTTGACACTTAAAAATCAAAGAGACTAAATTGATGACTTAAAAATCAAAGAGACTAAATTGATGAACCTGATGTTTTTTTTCATATGTATATAAATTTATTTGATATAATTTTTTTTGGACATAGATTAATGTAATATTAAGTGGTTAAATACAACGACTAAATTAATAAATTTATCTTTTTCATTTATGAATGATTAATACATACTCCATCGGTCTCAAATATAAGCAAAAAAAACATTCTATGGTCTTAAATATAAGCAAAAAAATCAATATTTATTACATTCAATGTCACTATTCCAAATACACTCCTACAATTTTTTACATTTTAAATGTTTGCAACAATTTCCAAAGCAAAAAATAGAGGTAGAATTAGATAGAGAGTAAGAATTAAATACATCGAGACATTCTCCTTAAAGGGTGAGCTTTTTTGCAAATTTGCTTATATTTAAGACCGGAGGGAATATAACCTCAAAGGGTTGCCTCAGTTGGCAAATGAGCTTTCTCCAAAAAGGGACGGAACCGGCTAGTACTTGGGTTCGATCTTGGCCAGAGTAAAAAACGCTCTGTGGGGCCACGGTGCCGTCGCCTCTCCTTTCCCCCGGTATAGGGGAGTATACCAATTTGAACATTGAATTGTCATCCACGTGAAAACTATTAAATTAAATATACTATTGGTCATTGTCTTTTAAGAGAAAATATATATATATATATATATATATATATATATATATATATATATATATATATATATATATATATATATATATATAGTCATACGATTTTTTTTAACAATGTTTTCTTTGTTACACTTGATTGGATTGGAACAATCAGTGTATATCAAACTATCATTAGAAGTGCTAGATGTTTGTGAATCCAATAAAGCTAAACAAATCTGAATTTCTTCCTATTCCAGACTACAATGAAATGAGTCATTATAAATTAAAATCCAAAATAACAATTAAAACAATAAACAATTTCAAATCAAAATCCAAAAATACTTGTGATATTTGTATATCTATCTCTATTGGAAGTTTATTTTCCCTATAAAATATGCAAAGAGGGATGCATAGATCATTGGGTAAGCAATGAGCACCACAGCCACAACACTTAATCTGTCATGTCTGAATCTATAGAGTAGCAAAACAGGTCATAACAGCTCCACAATTACTCGGAAAACCGTCCGCCAACGCCTAAATAGTAGCAAAACACATCATCACAATACTATATATCTTAAATTCAGTTTGATAAAACTAAGGCATATCATTTATATTTAGTTGGATAAAACTAAGGCATATCAAAACGAAATGAACAACAGAAAAACAAAACCTTAATTCCATAGCACAAACCTTAAGAGAAGACTTATTACTATATTGTAGCGACAACTCAGTTTTTGATTTCTCAAGCGTAACAGCCCCAAACACACCATATTTCCTTCCTTTCATAACCAAATTAACATTACACGAAACAGAAGGAGCAAACTGCGCGGCATAGAATCTCTCAATAAGCATATCATTTATATTCGGTTTGATAAAACTAAGGCATATCAAAACAAAATGAACGATAGAAAAACAAAAAGCTTAATTCCATAGAAAACAAAATTCCAGGAATGTAAAGGACAACATAAGCTCCCTGTACATGAATGATATCATCATACCAGTATTTGAAAACAAAATTCCAAGTCTAATTCCAAGTTAAAATAAAATGAAAATAAAAATTAAAAAATAGATCATTTGCTCATGGATAAGCCTATCAAGTTAAAAACTAAGCACCAAGATATTATGCTTCAAGTGTCAGGTTAAAAAGAAACTCAAAATAAATAACTGTAATACGGTGAACTAACTTTTTATATTTAAGCAAACAATGTTGCGGTAAGTATGAGTCACCACCGACTTTTATTTTATCCAATTTATAGAAAGGCTAAAAGAACAGAAAAATACCTTTTAAAAAGATTTTGAGTTCGGGGGATAGGTTATACAAAGGGAAGGTTTAAAGCATCCTTTGTATCCATGGTTATCCATGGGCCCTTAATTGCTTAGCTCACTTTTGAATTGTTTGAAATGTTTGAAGTGTAGTATGTGATTAGAAAATATTTTTGAATAAGGATTTTATCTTGTAAATAAGCGTAGCCTTTTTGAATTGATTTGAAAAAGGGTGTGAAAAGTAATTTTGAATTTAAATCAGAGCAAGCAATTAGTAGCAACGACCCTAATTTTAAGATTTTGTTCTTTCAGCTTTTCAGTTTGAAAAGGCTATCCATACCATAAAAAGGGTAGGGAGTCCTTTCGTTGGATGTTAAGGGTCATCGAGGAAATATCGTTCACCATATAATTGTCCCTACCATGTAGAGGTAGGTAGTCTTTAGGGAAGGATATAATAGTCATTTAGGCAACAGGCAAGGATACCTTAGCAATTAGGACAATCATCATTTAAACCGAGGCAACATCGAGGGACAAGATCATTTTCGTTAAGGCAACTTCGAAGGGACATATGATCTTATGATAATTATGAAGTGAGGGCAACATCTGCTTTAGGTATCCTCGGAATCGAATGACTTAACTATTTTAGAATCATAATAATAAAAAGGCAACAGGCAACAAAAAGAGGTTACCCTAAAGGTGTGGGTGTGGGTGTGTGTCACAATCAGGTGATTCAATTCAGTTATATTTATCTTATAATTTAGGCAAACTAAATTTATTAGCAAGCTTGTCACTCCCTAGATTACTAACCATGCAGTATAAAAGCAGAATTAAAAGGTCCTACGCTATTACAATAAACACCTGTGGGCAGAAAAATAAAGGCAGGAAAATAAAATCCTAAATTTATTACAATAAACATCTGCAGAGGCAAAATAATAGAAACCCTAAACTATTATAAGGCTTTGGGGCAGATATACAAATAAGTGTAAGGAAGAATTGACACCTGATCCCTTTGGCCAAAGTAATAATAAGAATATTAGTAATAGTAATAATAATAACACAAGAAAAGAATTGAGGTTTATAAAATTAAATTATGGACAAAATTATGAATAACCTTGATTTGGCCAAATACCAAAAGCTTTTTGGCCAATTATGAATAATCTTGATTTGGCCAAATACCAAAAGGTGGATGGTCAATCCATAGAAAACCTGTTCATAAACCAACACAATGTTACGATTAAGAAAACAAATGGAAAAATAGAAAAGTGATTAAAATAAAATCAAAAAATATAAAAACTTGATTATAAATCAAATAAAATAAGAACACGAAACTACAAAAAAAATTTAGATTTTTTTGAAAATATGAAAATAGAAATTAAATCAAATAAAATAGAAAAAAGAGAAATTTGCAATTTTGAGGGTCGAAATCCTTTAGAATTCTATTCTAGAAGAGTATTGTTCTACGATTTTTTTCTGAACTTCTGGAAAAAATTCAGAGCAAATCGAAACAGTAGTTTCAGAATTCGACTGATAGGGTGGAAAATTTATTACTGTGCTGCGGCCGGAATTGTAACCATGAAGAAGGAGAAGTAGGAGAAAATATTTTTTGTGTTTGTGAGAAAAGAGAGAGAGTCGGAGTAAGGGTTAGATTTGTTAGTCCTCTCAAAGTGTAGAACCTAGTGCTATTTATACATAAAAATTAGGTTAGTAAAAATATGAAAAGAATCAATTAATTAATTAATAAATCACAACTATAAATCAAATATAATTTGATTTTGATTTCTGAAATATTTAACTAATTATGTTGATTCTTTCCTAAACTATACAATTATGCAATATTAAAAAATATGAACAAAATCTTTGCGAATCTTTTTTTTTAATGATTTTTGGACTAAAATTACAAAAAATAAAGATTTTAATGAATAAAAAATATTTTAAAAATGCCTAATAAACAAATACGAAAATAATAATTAAATGATGAAAAAAATACTATTTTTGATTTTTTTTTTATATTTTATGATTTTTGGTTTGACTAAAAAAATACATAAAAGTAAAAATTGACTACTTTGAAAAATGCCTATTTAATTAGTACGAAAATTAAAATTAAAATGATAAAAAATGAGTTTTTTTGTGATTTTTAATATAAATCAAAATAAAATTAAAACTATAGTTAGAAACAAACAAAATAAAAGAAAAAAGTGTTAGAAGTGGGATTCAAACCCGAGACTTTGTACTTCCAAGTCTTACCTCCTTACCAATTGCGCTATATTATTTGTTTGAAATAAAAGCCAATTGAAAGTATATGAAGCATGAGAAAACATTTTGCTATTTAATAAAATATAAATAATTTAAGAGTAAATTATTATATTTTAAAATAGACTTTAAATCAAATATTTATAAAATTCAAGACGTTAATGTGAATGACCAGAAAATTTTATAAAAAAAATCCAATTTTGAAATAATTTGAATATTTGAATATGGTGGGCAAATTTTGGGGTATGACAGTAACCAAAAGAGAAAAATGAACTTATTATATGTCAATATAAATTGCTAATTGCAATGTTATTATAATTAATCTAGTGAGTTTAGGGTTGCAAAGTTGTTAAATAGTACAAATAAAAAGGAGTGGGGGTATTATCTTCTAGATTCAGTAGAATTGGGTCCAACTTTGAAATATCCATAAACTGAGCTATATATATAGACAACAATGATGGTTTTTGTTGAAGTGAAACAAACTCAAACCCTAACATGTTGTTGACTCATGAGACTGAAGACAGATTCAGCAATCTGCCAGATCTGGTCGTGTTTCACATCCTCTCCTATCTGAACACCAAAGAGGCCTTTCAAACTTGCATACTCTCCGAAAGATGGAACAATCTCACAAACAATCTTCCAATCCTAATTTTAGATTCCGACTAGTTCGAATCTCTGGAAAAACTCAACAAGGCATTGTCTCATATTCTATCTGTTCGCAATGAGTTCGATGAGGACGACGATTCAAATTCCCTTCTCGACACTCTAGATTTGGCCCTCTCCCCATTTGATTTTTGTGCCCTTGATAGTTTCCCATCGTCTGACTTAGTCCTTAAACGCATGGTAAGGTATTCCCTTTCACATAATGTCCGGCGATTATGATACCCTATCACCTATCATATTATTTTGTTTCCACCTATATTTGCATCTCAAACTTTATATTCTCTTGACCTTTCTGTTCCCCGTTGTTTTCGAGAATTGGGTTCAATATTTTTATTTCCGACTCATCTCAATTTGCCCTCATTAACAAACTTGACTTTATCATATTTTCGATTTGGTGCTGGCGATGATGGTTGTGCTGACCCCTTCTCCTCCTTTGAAAGATTCATGGGTGATTCAAAGAGATCAGTGAAAAATAAGGCTAAAGTTGAGGGTTCAATATGTGCACATTATTTGCATCGGGAAACACCTCATTTTTGCTCTCATTATTTCAATCACATGATGTTAATTCCAAGAATCACAAGTAATGAAGTTAATGTTCCAGAAAGAAGTTAATTCACCTTATCAGTCTTCGGTCTTCCTGGTCGTAGTTCTAGAAAGACGAATGTGCAATGGCTGACCGAAAAGGAATTGCAATCTGCTCATGTTCATGTATTGATTAATTGTGTTGAAGTTAAACCATACATTGAGTAAGCATACCAAGTGAATATTTATTTTGAACACATTGGGTTTAAACTTATTACCTTCTAACTTACTTTTAATGTGTTTCGATATAGGTTATATAATAACTTCCATTATGAACTCACCGGTGAACAAGCAACAACCACTGACATACATGCTTTTTTTCCATCATGGTTCAAGCAACAATTGGCATGTAATGTCGAATCGTCTCCACAACTACTCCATCTGAGAAACTTGGCTGAAGGCCCTATTAAACGTGTAAACAAATGGCACACATACTTTGTAAATGGATATAAATTTCACACTGATGAATGGACAGAAGGAAAGAAAACCATAAATAGTGGTGTGTTTGTAAAAGGAGTTACAGATGGTGGTGAAGACGACTTCTATGGTGTTATCACGCACATTTACGAGTTGAAATACAATTATCTGGACTCGGAAAACAAAGTTGTCTTGTTTTATTATGATATGTATGATCCATCTTCTAGAGGCACAAAAATAAATAAAAAATATAACACCGTAGAGATTAAAATGGACCGAAGGTACAAGCATTATGATCATTTCATCATGGCACATCTTGTCAGGCAAGTTCATTTCGTGCCCTATCCTTCAATTCAGCGAGCTAAGCGTGATTGGTGTGTTGCAATCAAGTCAAAACCAATAGGCCATATTGAAACTGATGACCTTATAAAAGACCTTGCTTATCAAGTCGATGAAATGTCACAAAATAATCATGTGATTGAAGTTGAACAACTTATAAGTTTGTGTGATAACAAAGTTGAGGGTCATCAAGTTGATGCGTCTATATTGTTGCCATCAAATAATGTGGATGAAGATGACGAAGAGTCGGAATCTGAAGATAATTTTGAATCAAATGAAGATAATGAAGATTTTGAATGATGATGCATCTAGTATTTTAATGAAGCTTTTAATACATATTGTAATGAATCTAGTATTTTAATACGTAGATGCCTTTAATATGTTCAAACTTTTAATGCATATTGTAATGAATCTAGTATTTTAATGAAGCTTTTGTTGTCCTTTAATATGTTCAAACTAAACATACATATTGTTTATCTTAATGATGCATATTGTTTATTAAATATGTTATAATCAAATTCTTTTCTTTTAATTAGGTAAAATGCATCCACGTCCTGAGGATAAAGGTAAGAGTGTTAAGAAAGTTCATCGCACGAGGATACGTGTAGTTGAGGTTCCTTCAAATTCTATGTATTGCCCTTTGCCTCAGTCTAGTCAGGGGGCTCAGCAGACTACACCTCAACAAACTCAGTCTAGTCAGGGGGCTCAGGAGACTACACCTCAGAGAACTACACCTCAGCAGACTATGCCATATCAGACTATGCCTCAGTCTAGTTAGAGGGCTCAGGAGACTACGTCTCAGAGGACTACACCTCAGAAGACTATGCCATATCAGACTATGCCTCGCACAAATCCATCTCATAGATATTATACTTCACTTCTCACTTCACAAAATATTCCACCAGTATATTTGATACCCGACACGCAGCTTGGGGGTTCTAGCATCCCATATCCCCCACCTGGACCCTCATCATCCCATCAACCAGAGGGATCTCGCATCCCACATCCTCCACGTCGATCCTCATCATCCCACCACTCCATGGGCTCAGGCACCTCACATTCTCCACATGGATCCTCGACATCCCATCACCGCCAGGAGCATGATGATCATATATTGCCTAACCAGGTGGAGGAGGAGGAGGACATTGAAGATGTGGATGTGGTTGCGGTGGAGTATAAACATGAGAAGCAAGATGGAAGATGGGTTATTAGACATGTTGGAAACTCGTAAGTTTCTTTCTTATATATTATTAAGCATATGCACTTGTTTCTATTTTTTAATTGGGATAAATAATTGTTACCCCCCTGCCATTAGGGCGAGTTTCGGTTTTCCCCCCTATTAATTATTTTTTTTGTATTACCCCCTTGAAATATGAAAAGTTATATTATTTACCCCCTAGGATCCCCCTGTAAACTTGTTTTTTTTATTTACCCCCTGGGTTTTCACTGTTTTTTACACGCTTAGGGGGTATCCTAAAAATACAGGGGGATAATCCAAAAAATAATAATTAATAGGGGGTAAATCAAAACTCGCCCTAATGGCAGGGGTAACAGTTATTTATCCCTTTTTAAATTTAATTAATACTTATTCAAATTTTGGTTTTAAGTTTTGTGCCAAGTAGGCCTATTGCAGTTAGCATAAAGGAAATTATCCAAGAGTTGTATAAAGCATCTTGGAAGACTTTCGGACAACTTATGAAGAAGGGTCATGATTATATAAACGTTGGTTCGACAAATTTCGGGTATAATATTCTCTTTAATTAAGCAATTAATTTTCTTCTTCTAGTTGTTAAATAATGCATGTTAGGTTCGACATGCATGTTATTTCTTCTTCATGAATTTAGAAGGACCTCATTTGGTTGACATCAAATGTAATAGAAAAAAGAGCAATGCAAATAGTAAGTATAAGGGAAGTAATACTAGTTGGTGTTGGTCACTTGCTTGAAAAAAAAAGAAAACAGTGAGGATTCCACTTAGTTCAAGTAGCTGTATAAGAACTTTCACGTATCTAAACTTATTTAAAAAAGTAGCTGTAAAAAGTATCTAACAGTGAGGATAAGGGAAGTATCTAAACAAATTGACATATTTTATTTATTATTTTTAATAGTATATTTTTTATCTATATTTTTTTTAATCATTACTTTAACATAACTATTTACTATTTAGAATAACCTTGCACGACCCACCGTCCTCTAAATAGTGTCGCGGGCGAAAAATCGTTTTATCCTTTTTTTTTTGTGGGATGAGACACCTGATGCCTTCTTTGGGCTCGAGTGCTCAAAAAAATGATTTTTCTTTTGTTCCGACCAAACTTTTTATTATTTCCAAAGGAGGAAAAGGAAAAAAGCTGCAATAACCTAAAAGTGGGGGGAGATATCTTGGGTAAGAGGGTTGGTTATACGAAGGGAAGGTATTAGCACCCAACGTATCTATAGTACTCTATAGGTTTCTTTGCTTTGTTTTTCATTCCATGTTACGGTGGAGGTTCTGTTGTGAAATAAGTGGGACCTAAGGTGTTTGTTTGATTATGCTCGCAAAGATCATCACGATCCTCTGCATACATATCCCCTAGAGGGAATCAGAGCATCTGTAGCTCGGGTCTACGGGTGCTAAAGTTTGAATGGTTTTTTTTGTTTTGTTTTGCTCGCCAAGGATCGACCTTGTGCCTACGTATTCTCAAAGGGATGTTGAGAAAGTCAGAGCAATCGTAGTTCCCACTTATGCTAGTGGAAGCAAAGGAAAAGAGACAAATGTCATCTAAATGTTCGATGTATCTAATCTATATCATCACATACATCTGTTTGTTTTTGTTTGAAAATCTTTTCATTATAAGCCCTGGGCCATGCCACTTATGGCGCTTAGAATGATAAAGATGTTTTTTGTTGTTTAACCAGCGTTGTGGCAAAAACTTTCAATGAAGTCAGCCTTGTGACAAAAAGTTTTGATTAATCAGCCAGCCTTGTGGCAAAAGTTTCAATGAAGTCAGCCTTGTGACAAAAACTTTGATTAATCAGCCAGTACGGTGGCAAAACGGTTTGATTGATTAGCCAGCCTTGTGGCAAAAAAGTTTGATTGATTAGCCAGCCTTGTGGCAAAAAAGTTTGATTGATTGATTGTTTGTGATGATATAGAAGAGATACTCCTATCATAGAGATGAAAAATGTCTAATCTCCTAGGGTATTTGTTTTGGATATTAGGGATGCTTATAAGAAGCCCGTGGGTCCTTGTACGAAGCCCAAGAGGAGGCTATCCGAGGGTCCTTGCATTGTAAGCCCAAGAGGAGGCTATGGGAGGGACAATCCAGGGTCCTTGCATTGTAAGCCCAAGAGGAGGCTATGGGAGGGTCACTCGTTTGTACAAAGCCCAAGGGGAGGCATGGTATAGTTGGTTTGAGCTCTTAGAGCGATTTCACCGGGAAACCATACTCTATGTCCTAACCTAAACTAGGGAGATTCTTTGCACGAAGACCAATAGGAGGCTATGGGGAACCTAGTGTTGTACTAAGTTGAACAAGCACACATATCACACATATGAACAAACATGAACAAGTATGAACAAACATGAACAGGTATGAACAATTATATATATGACAAAGTGTGTGTATATAATGGAGTTTATGAAGGAAATATACCTGTAAGCATGATCCATTTGTAAACACGGGGGCTCGGGACTTATACTCGAAGAGAGGTCCACTTGAGTTTATTCAAAGCTATGTAAACAGGTATTTACAAGGGGCTTGGGACTTATACCTACATGGAGGCCCATGGTATATTTTTGGGAAGATTTAAAGAAAACCTTCATTTTTGGTTTGTTATTCAAAGTTAAAAAAAACAGATTGAGATATGTACAAAAATGTGTGTGTACAATGAAATACCTAATTTCATGTACAGGAACGGGTATGTACAAAAGGGGCTTGGGACTTATACCTACATGGAGGCCCATGGTATATTTTAAGAGCTTTGGATAATTTGAAGTTTTGTTGTTTTGAAAATGATTTGAAAATTATTTGAAAAGGCTTTGTTTTTGAAGAAGTTTTATTGTTAAAAAACTGTACAAAAGAAAAAAAAGAAATGGGACTTACACTCTCTAATATTCGAGAGGCCCCACTGTTTTGAAAAACAATGGATGATTTGAAAGTGAATTGATTATTATTGTGAAAACAGTTGATTGAGTTTTAGGCTTACCTCGAAGAATGAGAAAATTGGATTTCTGAGTTTGAGGTGTTACCATGATCCTCAAGTGGTATGCTTGGAATAAATTAAGATTTCAACAAATGTTAAGCATCCTCACCAGCAGAAAAGAATAGTCGGATAAGCTCTCAGCATTCTTTGATCATCCAGTAATTGTTTAGGGATTGCTGCAGCAAATGGAAGACCAAACAAAACAGACAAATCCAAAAGACAACGGAGAAATAATCTCGGAGTCTCGGATAAAGTGAGAAAATTCAAGTAATATATGCAACAGTAATCAAATAGAAATTTAAATGACTATCTACACAAAATTATATGAAAATATTAAATTCAAAAGAAATTAATCTAAGAAAATATATCTTTTTTTTTGTGATTTTTCATGGAGTAAGAAAATAATTAGAAACATAAATATAAGTATGTATCAAATATATTTTTTTGGAGTTTTTAATAAGAATTAAAAAAAACACACTTATAAACATATGAAAATATCAAAAGAAACTTTTAATCTTCAAAAAAACATATTTTTGTCATTTTTAATAAGGATTATAAAAGACAATTAAAATCCTATATTAAAATTAAAATAAAAAAACCTATTTTATAAAAGATAATTTCTATAGAAAACTAATAGAAATAATTAAAAGATTTTAATAGTTGGGCCTGGGGGGTTTGAAATTCGGATAGGAGGTGAGAGCCCAAATGAGAGAAGCTGAATTAAAAATAAAAGAGTGGACCGGACCGGGTCGGGTCAGAATGACCCGGATCCGCCTCTCTATTCACACAAGTTTGGGTTAGTAGAAACCCTAGAGGCAAAGCAAAAGAGGTAGCGCCTCTTCCTTCTTGTTTTTACGCTTCTGAGAGAAAAAGAACAAACTCAGTAGAACAAACTTCCACCAACAACAACAACTCGTTGCCTCCCTCACTCGGTTTCTCTCGATTTCGCTCAGACAACAACAAAAACAACGATTTTCCCCCTTTGCTCTCGATCTCTCGCTATGGTCTCTCTTTCAAACTTCCTCACTCTCACGCTCTTTGCTGGAAAAACAAACTTAAGAGAAAAACTTCGTCTTCTGAGAACGAACAACAACAACAACTCCGAGGGTATCTTTACCGAGGGAATATCAAAACTGACTCCGCTGGGGAAAAGAGGTTGGGAAGGATGTCTCAATCCGTTTTCTTCTTTTCGGGAAAGCAAGTGTATGCTTCACCGGGGAATGATAGCTTTGTAAGAAAAGTTTACCTATCGACATTACCGACTATCAGCACAGGGATAGACTTGTTTAATAATGCGAAGGTGAAAGGTATGAAACTGTATTACCGACTATCAGCATGGTGATAGACTTGACAAGGTAAAAGAGTTTCGAAGGTTTGGTTACTATTACCGACTATCAGCCTTGTGATAGACATGTTTAATAATATAACCAGAACAAAAAAGTTACCGACTACCAGCCTCGTGATAGTGGTTTTGAAGACATGATCAATTATCAGCCAAGTGACAAAATGATCCTGGAGACTTTGCTAGGGGAATTACTGGTTATTCAGCCTTATGAACAGTAATAAGGCCCTGATTGTCAAATGGTCTTCATGATTGATTTCCTTGAGAGGAAAAAACTTTTGAAAGAGACATAAGCTGCTCAGATGACGAGGCTATTGCTTATTGTCTATTTTTTCACGACTCTGTTTGAGGAATCGGAATTTGAATTTTTGGTAAAGACAAGGCTCTATCCATGAATGAATTTGGAAAGAAACAGTCAAACAAGACTTTGTACCCATGAGGAATGAACTCAACTGGGGATTTTCTCCTTCGTTTTGAGAGGAGAAAACTAAAGCAACCTTCTTCCACGAGGAATGATCTCAGTGGGGAACTGGAGAAAGAATATGTTCTTTTCTGCTTATGGGTGACAACCTACTGGAGAGATGACACGCCCATATCTGCTTTGTTTTTTTTTTCTTCTTTTTTTTTCTCTCTTTTCTCTTTCCTTTTTTTTTTGGGATAGATATATCCTAAACAAGTGATTTTGAAAAATGCAAGAATGCATAAATGATGCAAATATGTATGAATGATGAATGTCATGAATGTAGCATGCATACTGACAATACTGACAGACAATGAAGTATATACTGGAGAAGGACCGACGTCGCAATACAACCAGATACTTGGCAAATGTTTTTCAACACGGTGTAGATAACACGGGTGATGAATGGTGTTGCGTGCTTTAGACTTCTCTGGGGAAGATAAGCATTTTTCCTTATTGAGATGGAAGAACCTTTTCACTGGAGATAGAAAATCTTCGTTACTGGGGATAAAAGACCTTCTTCACTGGGGATAGAAGAGCTTCTTCACTGGGGATAGAAGAGCTTCTTCACCTTGAGGGATAATTGCTTCAAGAATTCTTTTCTGGGACAAGAATACCGTTGTTTCAACAATTTTTCAGGGAGAATCCTTTTGTTCATCCTATGGAGACGACTGCTGATGTTCCTTCCGTTGTTCACAACTCAAAGGAAAATTTCGCTTTTATTTTGAAAAAGTGAAGTAAATTCATTTAAAACTTATTTTTTCTTTTTTTTTTGTTTCAAAAGTGAATAACACAATTAAAGCGTCATTTTGAAACTGAAAGAAATTAAAGATTGCAAACAAATGGGCACAAGGCTCAAATTTATTTAATAGGATGGTAATCAGCTAAAGGCGTGATTCCATAGAGTATTTACAAAAGTTGGAAATGGTAATTATGCGGAAAAGGCTACATTGAAAGCAATAACCACTATTCCCCCTAACAACTTTGAGTTCCAACTGTGCTTGTCGCTTCAGATTGGCGATGATTTGATCGTAGATCCTTTGATGAGAAAGACTCCTCAGGTGACGAAGTATGGACTGATGCAGTTACTTTGTCATGAATCCCTAATTTTTGCCTAGATTGCCCTTTCAGGTTTTTCAATCTACCAGGATGATTTTTTTTCTGTTTATTGTCTCTAATTTTTGCCTGGACCGCCCTTTCGGGTTTTCAATCCACCGAGACGCTCATTTTTGCCTAAGTCGCCCTTTGCGGGTTTTCGACTTACCGAGCTGTTCTTTTGTATTTTTAGACAAAGTATTTCTTGACTGCATCAGCATTCACAGGATGTGGGAGTTCATCACCATCCATGGTTGCAAGAATCATGGCGCCGCCAGAAAATATTCTTTTGACAACATACGGGCCTTCGTAATTAGGAGACCATTTGCCCCTAGAGTCTGGTTGAAAAGACAATATCTTTTTAAGCAAGAGGTCACCTTCTCGAAATTCACGAGGTCGAACCTTTTTGTTGAAGGCTTGTTTCATCCTTGCTTGGTATAACTGTCCATGGCATAGAGCAGTCATACGTTTTTCTTCGATTAAGTTCAACTGATCGTATCTGTTTTGACACCATTCAGCCTCTGATAACTTAGTCTGCATGAGGACTCTCATTGACGGTATTTCAACTTCTACGGGGAGCACAGCTTCCATGCCGTATACTAGAGAAAAAGGGGTTGCCCCTGTTGAAGTACGCACTGAAGTACGGTACCCATGTAAAGCAAATGGCAGCATTTCGTGCCAGTCTTTGTAAGTGACGACCATTTTCCGGACGATCTTCTTAATGTTCTTGTTGGCAGCTTCAACGGCGCCGTTCATTTTTGGTCTGTAAGGAGAAGAGTTATGATGCTCAATCTTGAATTCCTCACACAGTTCTTTCATCATCTTGTTATTCAAGTTCGAATCATTATCAGTAATGATCTTGCTGAGAACACCATATCGGCAAATGATGTTGTGCTTGATGAACCTTACAACCACTTGTCTTGTAACATTGGCGTAAGATGCTGCTTCGACCCATTTGGTGAAGTAATCAATAGCTACCAAGATGAAACGATGACCGTTTGAAGCTTTCGGTTCGATCATTCCAATCATGTCGATACCCCACATGGAGAAAGGCCATGGAGATGAGAGAACGTTGAGTAGAGTCAGTGGCACATGGATCTTATCTGCGTAGATCTGGCACTTGTGACATCTCTTCACGTGTTTGTAACAGTCAGATTCCATTGTCAACCAATAGTATCCTGCTCTTAAGATCTTCTTGGACATTGCATGCCCGTTTGAATGAGTTCCAAAGGACCCTTCATGCACTTCATGCATTAACATGTCTGCTTCGTGTCTATCCACGCATCTGAGCAAAACCATGTCAAAGTTTCTTTTGTATAGCACATCTCCATTCAGGAAAAAACTGCCAGAAAGTCTCCTTAGAGTTTTCTTATCTTTGTTTGATGCTCCAAGCGGGTACTCTTGAGTTTGAAGGAAGCGCTTGATGTCGTGGAACCACGGTTTATCATCGATGACTGCTTCAGTTGCAAACACATAAGCGGGCCTTACAAGGCGCGTGATTCTGACTGTAGGCATATCGTTCCAATGATTGACTTTGAACATGGAAGATAGAGTAGCCAAGGCGTCTGCCATTCGATTCTGATCTCGAGGTATATGATGTAATTCAACCTTGTTGAAGAAAGTCAACAGACGTCTTGCATAATCTCTGTAAGGAATCAAGCCAGGGTGGTAAGTTTCCCACTTGTCTTTGATTTGGTTGATCACAAGGGCTGAATCTCCATATATGTCGAGGATCTTGATCCTTAAGTCAATGGCTTCTTCGAGACCCATGATACAAGCTTCATATTCTGCGATGTTGTTGGTGCAAGAAAATAGTAATCTGGCGGAGAACGGGATATGAGTACCCTTGGGAGTGATGATGATTGCCCCAATTCCATTGCCAAAAGCGTTTACTGCTCCATCAAAAATTAGGCCCCATCTTGATCCCGGATCAGGACCTTCTTCTGGTAATGGTTCGTCACAATCTTTCATCTTCAAGTACAAGACATCTTCATCAGGAAAGTCAAACTTGAGAGATTGATATTCATTAATTGGTTGATGCGCCAAATGATCGGCGAGAATGCTTCCTTTGACCGCTTTTTGAGCACGGTACTCGATGTCATATTCAGATAACAACATTTGCCATCGGGCAATCCTTCCTGTTAAGGCAGGCTTTTCAAAGACATACTTGATCGGATCCATTTTGGAGATTAACCAAGTAATATTGTTGATCATGTATTGGCGGAGACGTTTTGAAGCCCAAGCCAAAGCACAACATGTTTTTTCGAGCATGGAGTAACGAGACTCACAGTCTGTGAATTTCTTACTCAAGTAATAGATGGCATGCTCCTTCTTACCGGTTTCATCTTGTTGTCCAAGCATACAACCCATGGATTCTTCTAACACAGTAAGGTACATGATTAATGGTCTTCCTTCAACCGGAGGAATCAATATTGGTGGTTCTAACAGGTACTCTTTGATACTGTCGAACGCTTTCTGGCAATCTTCAGTCCATACAACCCCTTGATCTTTGCGGAGAATCTTGAAAATTGGCCCACAAGTAGCAGTCATTTGAGAGATAAATCTGGAGATATAGTTCAATCGTCCGGGAAATCCTCTTACTTGCTTTTCAGTTTTTGGTGCAGGCATCTCTTGAATAGCTCTGACTTTGTCGGGATCTACTTCAATACCTCTTTGGCTGACAATGAAACCCAAGAGTTTTCCAGATCTAACCCCAAAAGTACATTTGTTAGGATTCAAGCGAAGCTGATATTTCCTTAGTCGTTGAAACAACTTCAAAAGGTATTCAATATGTTCTTCTTCTGTGCTGGACTTGGCTATCATGTAGTCCACGTAAACTTCAATTTCTTTATGCATCATGTCATGAAAGAGAGTAGTCATTGCTCTTTGGTAAGTTGCACCTGCATTCTTTAATCCAAATGGCATCACTTTGTAGCAAAAGGTACCCCATGGGGTGATGAAAGATGTCTTCTCCATGTCTTCAGGAGCCATCTTAATCTGATTATAACCGGAGAACCCGTCCATGAAGGAAAAGACGTTGAACTTAGCGGTGTTATCAACCAGCATGTCAATATGAGGTAATGGAAAGTCATCTTTTGGACTGGCCTTGTTCAAGTCACGGTAGTCGACACACATTCGGACTTTGCCGTCTTTCTTCGGAACTGGCACTATGTTGGCCAACCATTGAGGATACTCAGAGGTGACAAGAAAACCTGCGTCGAGCTGTTTTTGAACTTCCACTTTGATCTTGTTAGCCATATCAGGGTGAGTCCTTCGCAATTTCTGCTTAACTGGCGGACATTCTGGCTTCAATGGTAAGTAATGCTGAACAATATTGGTATCCAACCCAGGCATGTCTTGGTAGGACCAGGCAAACACGTCAACATATTCTTTGAGAAGGTCTGTCAACTTACTCTTGATATCAGCATCAAGCAGCGATCCAATGGTCACTTCTTTTTTGTCTTCTTCAGAACCCAAGTTGATCTTTTCTAAAGGCTCTTTGTGAGGCAGAATGGCTCTTTCCTCGTGCTTAAGTAATCGAGAGATCTCGTCCGGAATCTCTTCTTCTTCCTCTTCTTCGGCTTCGAACACAGGAAACTCAAAGTTGGGAGAGGGCATAGGGTTATTGCATTCAATGGGTTTATCAATAGTAAATCTGCACATATGATTTATATTTATTTCAGAAAATTTATGAATGCAAGAGTGTATGCAGATTTTTTTTGAAAAGTTTTTTTTTTATTTTTTTTTATTTTGGTTTTTTAGGATTACCATTTCCAGAAAAAGCAAAAATAAAACATATAATGTAGGGAATTCAAAATGACACTTTATTTATGATTCATTTTTAAAACAAAGCCCTAAACACAAACTCATTTGCCTTGGGCAGGACAAAGAGAGAAACTTTTAAAAACAAAGCCCTATACACAAAGTTATTTGGGCGGAACATTTAAAATCGAAGCCCTATAAAACATCTCTCTGCTTTGGGCAAGGCAGGAGGTCAAAATAACAGCGAGATGATTACTTTGAGCGGCGAACAACATTCGGAACGTCGACAGCTTTCCAGTAGCAACGAACTCCTCTGTGTATTATGTATTCAGGAAAATTCTCTCCAGAATTATCTTCAGTATTGTCATTGACCGCTGGTCGAGCAGGATTTGAAGGTCCTGGTTTGTCACCTTTGTTCTTTGTAGAGTTGAAACGGTCTTCTTCTACTTCTTGAAGAGCATAAGACGAGTCACAATCTTCAGAATTTTCAGGGTGTATTTCCCAGTCTTCCGGATGAAGAGACTCATTGTCAGCGACACTTTCTGAGTCAGTTGCGGGACCATCTTCCCCTTCATCTTCAAAAATTGCATTTATGTGATAATAACCATCTTCAGGATTATAAACCTTGGCAGATGCATTGAAGTTGGAATTTTCAGTAATTTCAGGCTGTTGTGAAAATTGAGAGCATTTGTAAGTCTCTTCTGGTTGACTATTATATTCAAAGGAATCTCCCCATCCAGTTGGTTGGATATCTTCAATCGCAATCTTTGAACTTTCAGGCGCAATATATTTCACCATATAATCAAATTTCCCACTTGGTTGTCCCAAGGTGTCCCAGATCTCTGCAGGAACAGGCTCAGTTTCTTTGCCTTTGGGTTTCTCCGAAGGAGGATATGGTTCTTCCTGAGATATGTATCCCGAGTCATTGAGATAACATTTCCATTCTTCTTCAGTATCGGAGAGACCTTCTTCGATGCATTCTTCGATAAGGACATTAACCTCTTGAGGAATTGGATTGAGGAACCCTCCACTAATGAATGTTTCTTTGATCGGACGAAGGGTTTCATCCTTCTTGGTGCAGTTTGAGAACATCGGTGAACATCCGAGTCCTGCTCTAGTTTCATTCTTGGTAGGGATCACAACTTGCCCCCAGCCAGTGGTAGTTCCATCTTTCACTACTTTTACCGCCTCTTTGTAAGAAGAGATTGATGCTTTCTTTTTGGAAGATTCGTCTTCTAAAGAGAGACCTTGGAACTGAGTTCCTTCCACATCATCAGCACTGATGAAAGAGAAATTGGATAAATGGCTCACCATCAAGGCTTGTTCTCCACTTATTGTTACCAATTTTCCATTTGTTACAAATTTTAACTTTTGATGGAGCGTCGAAGTTACTGCCCCTGCTTCATGGATCCATGGTCGTCCTAACAGACAGCTATAAGCAGCTTGAATGTCCATGACCTGGAAGGTGATTTGAAATGTATGTGGACCAATTGTCATGGGAAGGTTGACTTCGCCGATAACAGATTTTCGCGAACCATCAAATGCTTTGACTACTACACCACTGAACTTCATAGGCATTCCTTGGTAAGACAAGCGAGCAAGAGTCGTCTTTGGCATAACATTCAAGGAAGATCCGGTGTCTACCAACACATTGGACAAAGAGTCTGACTGACAGTTCATAGAAATGTGCAAAGCAAGATTGTGATTTCTACCCTCCTCGGGGAGTTCTTCATCACAGAAGCTTAAATTGTTACAAGCTGTTATGTTAGCTATTATCCCATCAAAGTGGTCAACAGTCACATCATGATCTACAAAAGCTTGATCCAAGACCTTCATCAGGGCTTCCCTGTGGGCTTCTGAGTTTAAAAGCAATGAAAGTATTGAGATCTTTGAAGGAGTCTGCATAAGCTGATCCACAATTTTGTATTCACTTCTTTTGATGAGCTTCAAAATTTCATCAAAATCAGGATTGACATTGGTTCCACTGGATTGACCAACATCAATGTTTGTATTACTGACAGGAGTTTCCTCAGGATTCCCCACTGGTGTATTCATAAGATTTTGCCCGGCTGCAGGAGCAACAGGCTGCTTTGGAGGTAGTGGAGTATACACACGTCCACTTCTTGTTACACGACTTACATCAGCAATGTTCACGACAGATGAAAGAGTAGGTAAAGGAACTTCTTGTCCATCCTTTATCATTGTGGCATTGTAGTTGTATGGAACTGCCTTGTCAAAGTCATAAGGAACAGGTCCAGGTAGACAAATGATCAGAGGAGCAATAGGAACCTTCGGCTCGTTATAGGTAACTTCCATGCGCTCAGGCATGTTGAAATGAGGAACGATGACGTTAACTGTAGGCATTTCCGAGTTGATATCTGAGACTAAAAGCTCATGCGGATAACATCCTATCATGTTAACTTCATTTTCATCCCTATTTCTGTAGATCTGAATAGTACCATTATCCAACAGCACTTGGAGATCTCTTCTCACAATCGAACATCCATGAGGATCTACACAACATATGCTACAGGAACCGTAGTGATGCTGGCGAAAACTCGGCCCTCGACAGAGAGTAGCGTGCATTTGTACCAAATCTGCTCTTGAGAAATTGATATTATAGACTCGGTATGGACCAGGACATCCATATACCATGTTTACAACATGCCCTCCATGATTGGGCAGCGGATTTGCTTGCACATTAGGATTCAAATTTCTGAAAGAGAGAAGATTAGATCTAACCAACCTCTGAACTTCATATTTCAAAGCTATGCAATGCTCAAGATCATGGCCAGGTGCTCCTTGATGATAAGGGCATGAGACCTCTGCTTTGTACCACCATGGGAGTTTCTCAGGTACTGGTGGTGGTGCTCTAGTTTGAATAAGACCTCTTTCAATCAAAGCAGGGTACAATTCTGTGTAGGTCATTGGAATCGGATCAAACTGTGGAGCTCTTTGTACACGATTCTGATTATTGTTAAACTGTTGAGCCTGTGGTCGAGGCTATTGTTGTTCAAACTGCGGGGTAAATCCCGGATTCGGTGCTGTATTAACGGCTGGTGCGATAGCAGCTACCTGTCGTTGACGATTGACATTTCCTCTTGGCCTCCCTTGGGATACCATGTCAACACTTTGTTCCTTCTTCTTTGGGAAACCACTTCCGAACTTTTTGGTTCCGCTTGAAGATCCACCTTCTTTAGTTAGACGTCCGGTTCGGACTCCTTCTTCTAGACGCATCCCCATGTTTACCATTTCGGTGAAATCACTTGGAGCACTAGCAATCATGCGTTCATAATAAAACGGACTGAGAGTATTCAAGAAGATCTTTGTCATCTCTTTCTCTTTTAACGGTGGATTAATCTGAGCAGCAGTTTCTCTCCATCGTTGGGCATACTCTTTGAAAGCTTCATGGTCTTTCTGAGCCATGGATCGAAGCTGATCTCTGTCCGGAGCCATATCCGAGTTATACTTGTATTGTCGGACAAAGGCCTCGCCTAGGTCGTTGAATGTTCGAATATTAGTGCTATCCAAGCCTGTGTACCACTTCAGTGCGGCACCAGTCAAACTGTCTTGAAAGTAATGGATAAGCAACTGATGATTATCTGCATAGGTAGACATCTTTCTGGCATACATCACAAGATGACTTTGTGGACAAGAACTACCTTTGTACTTCTCAAAGTCAGGGACCTTGAATTTAGCAGGTATTTGCACACTGGGAACCAAACATAGCTCCTGGGCATTCTTTCCAAACAAATCTTTTCCACGGATAGCTTTAACTTCCAGCTGCATCTTGTTAAACTGCTCTTGGAGATCTCCCACAAGATTACGCTGATTTGTGCTATCACCTTGATCATGATAAATCTCATTGCCATCATAAGGAACAGTGTGAACCGTAGGGGTCGGAACTGTCATAGTGGGTTGAGAAAGTGCCATAGTGACTTGAGAAAAAGTTACCCCCTGATTTGGAGTGAACTGTGAACTTTGTGCAGCAGGCGCTTCAGTTGTGGATGTTTGAACCCCAGAAACATTATGGCGAAATCCTGTACCAAAGCTGAAAGGCGTGCCCCAACCTTCTGGCATGGAGAAAGATGGAATACCGAACGCAACTGTAGAAACTGGAGTAGTGACTTCAGATGTTACCGTCGCTTGGCTGTTGGGTGGCGGCGGCTGATTCTGTGCGGCCATTAAGGAGTCAACCAAAGTAGTGAGACTTTCCAATTTTTCATGAAGAGTGGTCACTGTACCACGAAGCTCAATATTCTCTTGTTCAAAACTTTCCATGATTCTTCTTCTGCTTGAACGAGTATTGTATCTGTGATCTGATTGCGAGCGTGGTCGAGAAACTTTGAGACGCGACAGCTTGACGATCTAATGGAGAAAGATCCAAAAGATGAGACTCTATATAACAGACTCGATATGCAGAATGATGTATGCAAAAAGAAATTTATGATTTTTCCAAACATTTTAAAGATTATTTTCTTGCAAACATTTGAACGCAAACTATTCTTTTATTCATTCATTTTTTTTTATTGCAATAATGGGAAATGTTACAACATTGGAGCGTAGCTCCTTACAAAAGCAAATGAAAAATAAAAAAGCTAAACAAATCCTAAACATCTTCATCAGACGAAGAACCAAATGCATTGTGCAGCTTGAGCTTCATGATTTCTTTCCCATAGTGAGCTTTCAACTCGGCCTTTTCAGCTCTCAGCTTGTCAACCACATTCTTCCAATTGTCAGGTATCGGAGCGTTGCTTGTTGAGCCTTCAAGATTCTTCTTGCTTTCTTTGATGTACCTCTTGATTGCAGCGTCTTTCTGACGGATCTTCTCATCTTTGCTCATGAGCCATCCATCTTGACAGTAGAGAGTTTCTTCGTGATCTTTCACTCTTTTCTTCAACTTTCTATTTTCCACCTCAGTGCTACGAAACTTTTCTTCCCAAGCATCTTTTTCTACCCTCATCTTAGCCAAAGTGTCTTGGTATTCCTTCATAGTGGGAATGTTGGGCCGTTGAGACACTGCAGGAAACATGGGTTTTTCATACGCATAAGGCATTTGGAACTCTTTTGCTCTTTTCTTTACCCAGCAGGTGTAGGCGTCCATGGCAATGCAATTTCTTTCCTCGCCTTTTTCTTTCCATCGGACGTCGTACCAAGCTCTCACCATTCTCGTTTTCAACCTTTTAGGATTATCCCCTTCTCGGTAGAAGTATCCTTCCACTGAGGGACCAACAGGTTTAACTGAATTTGCATACCCGAGTTGTCGTCGGGCTAGGACCGGATTATAGTTAATTCCTCCTTGTGTACCAATGAGGGGTACGTTGGCGAATTCTCCACAACTTTCAATGGTTTCAGTACCGCAGCGAGCCAAGGTATACCAATGAATATCATTATTTGTAAGAGACATAAGTCTTCGAGGCCAACGCAAACCTTCTCGGTTTTCCGTGAAAATAGGAGACTCAGGTAAGTGTGAAACAATCCATTTGAACAACAGAGGTGCACAACATACAATGATTCCACCGCCTTGGCGATTCCTATGATGGACAGAGAAATACATGTCACCAAGCAAAGTCGGAACAGGATTTCCATTCAAAAAGATTTTTATGGCGTTGGTATCGACAAAGTTGTCGACATTGGGAAACAGAACCAACCCATAGATGAGCAAGGCTAGTATAGCTTCAAAAGCTATCATGCTACCAGTTTCGATGAAATCAAAGGCTTTCTTTACCAGGAAGTGTGAAGTTAAACCCGGGAGGTTTCCTTTGGTAGTCCAATTACTCTCTACTTCAGACTTTTTCATGTGGATACTTGATGCAATGACGTGTGACTTAGGAATGGCTTCCAAACCATTGAAGGGTATTTTGTCAGACACAGGAATACCCAAAAGGTTGGCATATTCTTCCAAGGTCGGTACCAACTGGTAGTCTGGAAAGGTGAAACACCGGTAGACGGGATCATAGAACTGAACCAGAGTTTTGAGAAGTCCTTCATCAACATGAGTGTTCAAAATAGGTAAAAGTTTTCCATAACTTTTCCTAAAATTAGAAGGATCTTGTACAGAAGATGCTAACTCTATCAGTTTTTCCACATCAGGCGCTTTGAAACCGTACTTTTTGGTATACCTTTTTTCCATAACTTAACCCTATAATGTTTGCAAAGAAAATTCTCTAAATTTTTTGGAAAAAATCATGTTTTTTATGGAAAAAGATGGATTTTTTTAATGAATGTATGAATGCATGGATGCGTGGATGCCACATATTCAAACATGGTAAAGCAAACATGGTAGTTAAAACATGGTAACACTAACATGGTACTACAAACATGGTAACGCAAACATGGTAACGCATAGGTTCAAAGGTCCAAAGTCACGAGCATGAGGTCAGAGAACCAAAAATGGGATAGTTCTAGTTAATCACCTGCACAACATGTTCTACTGATACGTCAGAGTCTACATTTTTCTTTCGGATATTACCGGCTTTCCACAATTAAACTAATGAGCCAGCAATATTCTCAAGAAAAACTCGTCTGAGTGTGGTTCTCCGCATGACAACTAATCCAAGTCTTCACCTGAATAGTTTCTGCACCACAACCTAATAAGGCCAGGATGGGTTGGGGTTCTACGGCCAACTCAGCTTCTACAGTTCAATGAAAGTAATAATGTCTTCGCTACGAAACATGCTAAACATATATTACCAACAAGGAACCTCCACTGAGCGGAAGGATTCTCACGTGCGCCTGCACATGACTATACCCTCCACCTAATTTCTTATGTGTACTTAATCCGGGTTAGGATTTGTCCATAATGTATCACTTGTAACAGAACCACGCAAGTAACAGAACCAGAACCACACATATAACAAAAAATGAAATGAAAAATAAAGCAAATAGAATTAACCCTTCCTTTGGAAACAATAAAAAGATGGTCCCCAGTGAAGTCGCCATTTTTCTGTCGCGGGCGAAAAATCGTTTTATCCTTTTTTTTTGTGGGATGAGACACCTGATGCCTTCTTTGGGCTCGAGTGCTCAAAAAAATGATTTTTCTTTTGTTCCAACCAAACTTTTTATTATTTCCAAAGGAGGAAAAGGAAAAAAGCTGCAATAACCTAAAAGTGGGGGGAGAGATCTTAGGTAAGAGGGTTGGTTATACGAAGGGAAGGTATTAGCACCCAACGTATCTATAGTACTCTATAGGTTTCTTTGCTTTGTTTTTCATTCCATGTTACGGTGGAGGTTCTGTTGTGAAATAGGTGGGACCTAAGGTGTTTGTTTGATTATGCTCGCAAAGATCATCGCGATCCTCTGCATACATATCCCCTAGAGGGAATCAGAGCATCTGTAGCTCGGGTCTACGGGTGCTAAAGTTTGAATGGTTTTTTTTGTTTTGTTTTGCTCGCCAAGGATCGACCTTGTGCCTACGTATTCTCAAAGGGATGTTGAGAAAGTCAGAGCAATCGTAGTTCCCACTTATGCTAGTGGAAGCAAAGGAAAAGAGACAAATGTCATCTAAATGTTCGATGTATCTAATCTATATCATCACATACATCTGTTTGTTTTTGTTTGAAAATCTTTTCATTATAAGCCCTGGGCCATGCCACTTATGGCGCTTAGAATGATAAAGATGTTTTTTGTTGTTTAACCAGCCTTGTGGCAAAAACTTTCAATGAAGTCAGCCTTGTGACAAAAAGTTTTGATTAATCAGCCAGCCTTGTGGCAAAAGTTTCAATGAAGTCAGCCTTGTGACAAAAACTTTGATTAATCAGCCAGTACGGTGGCAAAACGGTTTGATTGATTAGCCAGCCTTGTGGCAAAAAAGTTTGATTGATTAGCCAGCCTTGTGGCAAAAAAGTTTGATTGATTGATTGTTTGTGATGATATAGAAGAGATACTCCTATCATAGAGATGAAAAATGTCTAATCTCCTAGGGTATTTGTTTTGGATATTAGGGATGCTTATAAGAAGCCCGTGGGTCCTTGTACGAAGCCCAAGAGGAGGCTATCAGAGGGTCCTTGCATTGTAAGCCCAAGAGGAGGCTATGGGAGGGACAATCCAGGGTCCTTGCATTGTAAGCCCAAGAGGAGGCTATGGGAGGGTCACTCATTTGTACAAAGCCCAAGGGGAGGCATGGTATAGTTGGTTTGAGCTCTTAGAGCGATTTCACCGGGAAACCATACTCTATGTCCTAACCTAAACTAGGGAGATTCTTTGCACGAAGCCCAATAGGAGGCTATGGGGAACCTAGTGTTGTACTAAGTTGAACAAGCACACATATCACACATATGAACAAACATGAACAAGTATGAACAAACATGAACAGGTATGAACAATTATATATATGACAAAGTGTGTGTATATAATGGAGTTTATGAAGGAAATATACCTGTAAGCATGATCCATTTGTAAACACGGGGGCACGGGACTTATACTCGAAGAGAGGTCCACTTGAGTTTATTCAAAGCTATGTAAACAGGTATTTACAAGGGGCTTGGGACTTATACCTACATGGAGGCCCATGGTATATTTTTGGGAAGATTTAAAGAAAACCTTCATTTTTGGTTTGTTATTCAAAGTTAAAAAAAACAGATTGAGATATGTACAAAAATGTGTGTGTACAATGAAATACCTAATTTCATGTGTAGCGGGGAAAATCTGATATCGAAGCCATGGGATTGACTCGAATCAATATTTCAGTGAAAGTCGCCACCGCGCTTTTATTATTTCCAAAGGAAAAGGGAAAAGAACGAAAAAAACCAAAGTTTGTTTTTAAAACAAAAAGAAGAGATCTTAGGTGCGGGTGTTGTTTATACAAGGGGAAGGTTTTAAGCACCCCTCATATCTGTGGTACTCCACAGGAACCTTTTTGAAAATCTGTGTGTGTGCTAAAAAAGGGTTTGTTTTATTTTTAAAATAAGCTCGGCAAAGCGTTAAGCTTTGGGCCTACATACCTCCTCGGTGCAATGGAGAAGTCAGAGCTAATGTAGTTCCGCTTTTGGGAAAAACGTTTTTAAAACGAATAAACACTTTGTTGTCGTTAGAGAGAAATACTCAGCCATTGATCTTGAGCATGAGAACAAACGAGTTCTTTGCATCGCTAATGAAAGAAGGGCGCCAACTCGGATAAAATCAACGAGTATGCCACTAGCTCTCTCACGCGGAAAAGATCTCGTTATTATCAATCAATTTCAAAATCGTGGGGTATAACCACTCGTTTCGACAATTAACGGTGTCTAAACTTTTGAAGAAAAGCCACTAAGGGGCGAAAGATATTTTTAAGAAAAAAGGTTTTGAAAAGGTTTGCAAACATAAGAATATTTTGGAAAAAGGGAGAAGATTTTGAAAATTTAAGAATGGGAGGAGATGAAGAGGCTAACCTAATGCATAAAATAAAAGCTAAGGAAAGAAACGGTCTAACCAAATAAGAAGCCAACACTTGACATTAAGAGCCAAGGTAGTTTTCCCATCCTTTGGATTTATCAATACCAACACATTAACACTTGGGGATCCACATGAACTTATTGTCTTAGAACCACTTTGCATTAAGCACGTTAAGATTCTGACGAAAATCGGGCAGAGTAATGGCTGTTTTCGGGTAAAATCCTTATATCAATGCCTTGGAATTAACCATCAAGGGCTTTCAAGGAAATACCTGCACACATAAACATACAACAGAACAATGCCAGACAGACAGAACAATCACAGGATAGCAATAGAATGAGTCCAGAGGTACTAGGTCCATAAGTCCGAATCTCCAAAGCGCTAGGGATAGTAACCGATAGTCCAAAGAGAGCCTTATGTATTTTTTAGATTTTGGTTATTTATTAGTGTTTTTGCAAGAAAAGTAAAGTATGGTCCAAGTGGACAAAAGAAAAATGACGGAAGCATAAACATATGTCCAAGTGGACAAAGAGAAAATGGCGGAATTATAAACGTCCAAATGGACAAAGAGAAAATGGCGGAAAGTAAATATGATGAAATGATAAAGTAAAGCGATAAGGCGAGAAATATAAAGAGCGGCAATATAAAGAGCGGTATAGTAAAGGTGCGGAAATTAAAGTTAGTTGTTAAATGTTAAAGATAACCATCTTGAAACTTGTCAAGTATGTTATCAAAGTTAGTAGGAAGATCTATGGTGAGTGAATGATGTACTCGGATTTAAAGTCAATGGGGCTTATCAGAAGCTTGATAAAATCATAGCGACTACACGATAAAAACCTCCACAAGTCTTAAATCAACCGCATACAATTCTCTTCCATGTTTGATCTTTTATCGAATCGGGACAAATGTAGGAGAACTCTCCATGTATCAAGATCATCAATCAAAGAAATAAGAAGGAGGAGAAGAAATGATCTAGCCTTTATCAAGAATCCATAGAATTCTCAAGATATTAAGACTTTCATCGATCAAAAGCAAATATGATGAAAAGATAATAAGGAAAACAAATTGATCTAGTCTTCATCAAGAATCCATAGAATTCTCAAGATGTTAAGACTTTCATCGATCAAAGAAAACAAGATGAAAAAGATAAGAATAGAAACAAATTGATCTAGTCTTTATCAAGAATCCATAGAATTCTCAAGATGTTAAGACTTTCATCGATCAAAAGAAAGATAAGATGAAAATAAGAATGAAAACACAAAAGATAATCAACTCACACTATCATTAATATCATTCATCTAATATTATGGATTAGGTCATTTCAAACCTATCAACATCCTAGATCCAATGATATTAATGAAGTGGAGGAAGTAGGAAACCAAAACAAGCATAAAAAAGGCAAAAAACCACATTCTGCCAGCAGGAAATCGATTTCATGCAGAGGGAAATCGATTTCCATAAGGCAGTTTTCAAAAAAAAAGTTACGTACAGCATGAAATCGATTTGAGCCTTAAGGAAATCGATTTGACCAGTGCAAATTTCAGCAAAAACAACATTTAAAGGCATAAAACTTGACTTAAGCAAACATACAAACACCTTATGATCACATATCAATTGGAGCACGAATTTTCCATCAAATCACCATCAAATAGCACCAATATAGCATCAAAGATGCATCACACACAAGCAACAAAGATCTACATCATGATATACAAAAAGGATGAAGAAAATTACCAAATCTTGAACAAAACTTAGATCTACTTCAAGAATCACCAACACAAATCTTGATCTCTCAACAATTGAAGAAAAAAGAGTGAAATAGATGGTGGTTTAGCTCAAAGTTTGTGAGGTTCAAGATGTGACTCACAAACTTTATGAAAGAACAAAGAGCTTTGGTGAATTTGGTAGGGATGAGGAGAGAAATTGCAAGGGGTTTTTTGGCTCTCAAAAGCTTGAGAAATGAGAGAGTAGAGGGCTCTATTTATAGAGTTGGAGCAAGAGTAGTGGCAATTTGGTCTTTTTGCATTTGGTAATTAGCTTGTGTTTAATTGGTGATTAAAGTGGCAATTAAATGGTAAAAAGTGGTAAAATGGGGTTTAAGTGGGTTTAATGAAGAGAATTATTTTGATGAGGTGGAAAATTGGTGAAATGACAAAGATGGTCAAAGAAAATAGGTGCCAAGATCAAATCAAGCTTCCCTCTCAATTTTTTTTGAATTTCGCCTGAAGGAAATCGATTTCCCCAGGAGTGAAATCGATTTCACTCTGTTCCAGAAGAGAATTTGGCGCAAAATACACTAGGGAAATCGATTTACCCAGGAGGGAAATCGATTTCATGCTGTCCAGAATGTGATTTTTTTGAAGATTGCTGCAGGGAAATCGATTTACCCAGTAGGGAAATCGATTTCATCAGTCCAAAATATGAAAAATCCCTTGTTTAGGGATGTCTTGGCTTGGTACCTACAAAACAAGAGCCTACAAAGAAATAAAGCAATGTTTTTGGTATTTGGGTTAGTATAAAACAAATAAAAAGCTAGAAATGCTCGATGGTTCCCCTCAAAGGAAAAATGATACCTCAAGGTTGTGATCTTGATTGATGATTGAAATGCAAATGATGTATGATCTTAGGGTCAAAAATTGGGGTATGACAGATGCCCCTATTTAAGTTTCTTCTTTCCGGAGATGTGAGGGTTAAAATCCTCGGCTCGACGTAATTGAAGAGACTTAAATATAAAATACACAATTTTTGAACCTAAGGTATGATGCGATGCTAATGGATGCATCAAGTATGCTTATGAAAATAGAGAGGAGTATATAATGCCACTGGGGGGAACAAAAGGAATGAGCGATAGACTCGAATGAAAGGAGTGGCTAGGGAAACAAGATACTACTGGTTATCCGTCAGGGTGACAAGAAATATCCAGCAATACTTAGAAAGGGAGGGATAAAACCCAAGTTAGAAGTGTAGTAAGAACGTCTAAGAGTGGCATTAGACGATGAAAATCAACAGAGATATTCAAAAGTGGCATTGAATGAACTCTGGAACACAAACATATTGGGTAGAAACGTCTAAAAGTGGCATTAGACGACACCAACCATCAGAGACATTCAAGAGTGGCATTGAATGAATCTGAAAAAGGGCCCAAACTCTGAGGAAACAGCGGAGACATCCAATAGTTGTTTTGGATGGAAGGAGACCAACAAGATTCAATAGTGGCTTTGAATGCAAAAGGAGACCTACAAACCCGAAGATACGACAGAGACGTTCAACAGTAGCTTTGAACAAAAGGAATCCAAACTCTGGAAAACATCGGGAACAATCCAATAGTAGCTTTAGACAAAAATGGAAACCAAAGAGATTCAATAGTGGCTTTGAATGCAAAATGGAAACCTGAACCCGGAAATACATCAGAGGCGTTCAACAGTAGCTTTGAACAAAATGGAAACCAATTCGGAAAATTTGAGCAACCATTCAGGAGTGGCAATGGATGGAAAACAAACTCAATAAACATCCAATAGTGGCATTGGACAAAAAGAATGTTATTCCAGCTCAAAGACATGAACGTCATTCAATAGTAGCTTTGAAGGAGGTGAGAAACATTTTAATGGGGATTGTGACATCCAATAGTGGCTTTGGATAAAAAGTGAGAAATGACATGTCCAAGAGTAGCATTGGACAGAGAGAAAAGTTTACACATCCAAGAGTAGCATTGGACAGAGAGAAAAGTTTACACATCCAAGAGTAGCATTGGACGGAAATAGAAACAGGCAGACGAACATCTACTTTGGTATGTGCCAAGTAAGTTGGACTTAGATCTCAAGGTAAAATGTTGATAACAACAGGACCTCGGAGAATGTAAATGAGTATGAAATTTGTTTCAATGCGTGATGTTGAATTTTTCTATGCATGATATATGATCAATGCAATGCAATTGTTTGTGACAACTGAGGGAGACTCTTTTGTGAGGCACGATAGGAACTCTGATTCCTCAACACGGGAACTCTGCCAATTCTGCTTACGAAGAAGATGCTTGGACATACTTCTATTACACTGGTAACTGTATCAAATCGATGATCCTTTGAGAAGGGCTGATAAAACTGCTTGGGGATTGCTGAAGAAGATTGCCCCTGATTCACTAATTGTTGCAAGTTAACTGATCATGGCTTCAATTCTTGAAATGCATGTTGGGATGGCTTGCCCCAGTACAAGTATTGAAATGATATTCTGATCAACAAATCTTGAATGAACAACAGGATCTTGAAATAACATGCCCCTGATAGGATCACTGATCAAGTTTCTCGACTGTTTGAACTTCCTGAAAAATGAGTGCTTACTTGCAAACAAAATGTTCATTCAAGAATGGTAATTTTAATGCAATGCTCAAAGAATATTTTTGAAATCAAAATCATTTTTTGAAAGATGTTATTGATGTAAAGAAAATGGAATCACAGGTCAAAACATAAAGGTTCAGACATTCAAAGTGAAAGATAAAACAAAGATATGATATCAAAGCAAATGATTGGCAAATCTCATGGGAGTCAGCTTACGCAACCTTGTTGTAGTATGCTTTCAAACAAACCTTGCCTCAATTAGGTCTTTTAAAGGTTGTAACGTGGCCAGGTTCACGGTTTAAGAAACAAAGGATATAAGGCTCAAAATTTGATTGTTCCCACCCCCTTCGTGATGATCTCCAGTCCTACAACTCAGTTAATTCAACTTATGCATTCAGGTTCCAAGAGACTTCTGGAATTGCACCTTTGATAATGATGATAGTTCACAAGCAAAGAGAACTTTTGAGATTGCAGTCACTTCTTCCTTTTTGTTGTCACAACATTTTGTTGCTTGAGGAATTTATTGACTTCTCTTTTTTCATCTTTTTCTTTTGATATCCCTAACTTTTGCCTGAACTGTTTATTTTTGATCTTACAGTCAGCGGGATGCCCTTATTTTTGCCTAAGTCATCATTTTTGGTTTTGACTTAGCAGGCTTTTCTTTGTATACATTTTTTTGATACATTTTTTTTTTGAAAGATAGTGACTGCCTTGCTTAATGATTAAGATGAACCATCATTGGCTTTTAATTGACATCTCCAACATTTCTTTGATGTATGCGGAGGAGCGCTTGTGATTGAAACCTTTGTGGAAAGGTATACTGAATGATTCTCTTAAAATAGAATGCACAGCCAAATTAACTGAGAACTACCCTGCCCCAGGTTAAAAATACGGGTTTTTCATACAGAAAGAAACTCCAACTTCGAAGGCTCAGAGGGGTTGACAAGGGATTAACTTCCTTATTTCTCCAGTGTTTGGGAATTGAAACAATGCCTGTACATCATCAGCAGAGTTTTATTCGAAAGCATACAGTTCAACAACTTGGGTATTTCGTTGTCATCATCCTCCCTCCAATCTTTGCATAAAACACAAGTTTGATAGAGAAAGCAAATGGAAGAAAAAGTTTTGTAAAAGAAAGCATGAACATAAACAGTGTAGATGAAAATGAATTCAAAATATGCAATGCTCATTTCATTAAAATTACCATTCAGAAACAAACAAAGTCTAAAAGTAAACAGTACAATAAAGGAAAAACAAACAGTACAGAAACAAAGCCTAGTGACTAATCAGCAACAAAGATGAGCTATCTTGTCTGAAACATTTGGCTTTAGGAATATCTGGCTTTGATCTGTCTTCAGCCACTCTGTTCTGGCAAAGGATTAGTGACAACATTAGGACCCATATCCCTGAAAGATAGCATCTTTGATCTTACCAACTCTTGGTCTTGTTGAAGTTCTTCCATACTCTTCAGATACATGCTTCTAGTTCAATGTGTCGAGGAATCAGCTTGACGGTAGACAACAACTCTGAAGATGGAGACAGACAAGGATAAGTTTTCTGGACAACCTGGATGTATGTATGCAAATGATGCAATTGCTGTTTTTTTTTTGTTTTTAATTATTTATTTGATTTTCAAAGAATTCAAGTTATTACTTTGTAAACATCAAAACATGAAGGAGGTAAATCCTATATTGGATCAAAGCTTTGATCAAGTTATCATCAAGATCAATCATCCATTTTGGTGGATTAGAGTTTTCACCCCATCAACACCCAAGATCCATTGAGTTTGATGAAACTTATGATGTTTACAAAGAAAGACCTATGAGTTCCTTGGAAATCAAATGAATGCATGGATGCATGGTTTATGCATCAATCACAATCAAGATCACACATGGTCGCACAAACAGAGTTCAAAGGTTCGACGTCACGAGCATGGAGTCAAGGTTAAGAACCACCCACAAAGGTATGTACTAGGGAATTTTGTACCTGCCAAACGGGTTCTACAAAGGTTCCCAGAGTTTTCAATCTTCTATCGGATATTACCGGCACGCACAATTGCTCATGGGCGCCAATAATATGCCTAAAAAGACCTCGTCTGAGTGTAGCATCGCATGACAACAAGCTCAAATTGGTACTTGATCTTGTTTCTGCACTACATCCTAAAAAGGCTTAGATGGGTTAAAAGGGTTCTAGGTCATTCAGCTTCTACGGACACTCACTATTGAAAGTAATAGCGTTATCACGATGATTCGTAACAACATCTACTACCTTCCATGAGGCCTCCACTGATTGGGGTTCCACCATATGACGCTCATGCTAAGGATTGCTCCTGACATGCGACTATTGGTCTTACCACCTCCTATCTCAAGTTACTCACAAAAGTTCGGGTTAGAACTTTATCTCATCACAGAGGAACCATCGAGCACCAAAAAGAAAAAAAAGAAAATAAACATACAAAGCACACAACAATATATACAGATAAAAACACACAGATAAACAAAAATAGGCTTAACACACTTAAAACTGGATCCCCAGTGAAGTCGCCATTTTTCTGTAGCGGGGAAAATCTGATATCGAAGCCATGGGATTGACTCGAATCAATATTTCAGTGAAAGTCGCCACCGCGCTTTTATTATTTCCAAAGGAAAAGGGAAAAGAACGAAAAAAACCAAAGTTTGTTTTTAAAACAAAAAGAAGAGATCTTAGGTGCGGGTGTTGTTTATACAAGGGGAAGGTTTTAAGCACCCCTCATATCTGTGGTACTCCACAGGAACCTTTTTGAAAATCTGTGTGTGTGCTAAAAAAGGGTTTGTTTTATTTTTAAAATAAGCTCGGCAAAGCGTTAAGCTTTGGGCCTACATACCTCCTCGGTGCAATGGAGAAGTCAGAGCTAATGTAGTTCCGCTTTTGGGAAAAACGTTTTTAAAACGAATAAACACTTTGTTGTCGTTAGAGAGAAATACTCAGCCATTGATCTTGAGCATGAGAACAAACGAGTTCTTTGCATCGCTAATGAAAGAAGGGCGCCAACTCGGATAAAATCAACGAGTATGCCACTAGCTCTCTCACGCGGAAAAGATCTCGTTATTATCAATCAATTTCAAAATCGTGGGGTATAACCACTCGTTTCGACAATTAACGGTGTCTAAACTTTTGAAGAAAAGCCACTAAGGGGCGAAAGATATTTTTAAGAAAAAAGGTTTTGAAAAGGTTTGCAAACATAAGAATATTTTGGAAAAAGGGAGAAGATTTTGAAAATTTAAGAATGGGAGGAGATGAAGAGGCTAACCTAATGCATAAAATAAAAGCTAAGGAAAGAAACGGTCTAACCAAATAAGAAGCCAACACTTGACATTAAGAGCCAAGGTAGTTTTCCCATCCTTTGGATTTATCAATACCAACACATTAACACTTGGGGATCCACATGAACTTATTGTCTTAGAACCACTTTGCATTAAGCACGTTAAGATTCTGACGAAAATCGGGCAGAGTAATGGCTGTTTTCGGGTAAAATCCTTATATCAATGCCTTGGAATTAACCATCAAGGGCTTTCAAGGAAATACCTGCACACATAAACATACAACAGAACAATGCCAGACAGACAGAACAATCACAGGATAGCAATAGAATGAGTCCAGAGGTACTAGGTCCATAAGTCCGAATCTCCAAAGCGCTAGGGATAGTAACCGATAGTCCAAAGAGAGCCTTATGTATTTTTTAGATTTTGGTTATTTATTAGTGTTTTTGCAAGAAAAGTAAAGTATGGTCCAAGTGGACAAAAGAAAAATGACGGAAGCATAAACATATGTCCAAGTGGACAAAGAGAAAATGGCGGAATTATAAACGTCCAAATGGACAAAGAGAAAATGGCGGAAAGTAAATATGATGAAATGATAAAGTAAAGCGATAAGGCGAGAAATATAAAGAGCGGCAATATAAAGAGCGGTATAGTAAAGGTGCGGAAATTAAAGTTAGTTGTTAAATGTTAAAGATAACCATCTTGAAACTTGTCAAGTATGTTATCAAAGTTAGTAGGAAGATCTATGGTGAGTGAATGATGTACTCGGATTTAAAGTCAATGGGGCTTATCAGAAGCTTGATAAAATCATAGCGACTACACGATAAAAACCTCCACAAGTCTTAAATCAACCGCATACAATTCTCTTCCATGTTTGATCTTTTATCGAATCGGGACAAATGTAGGAGAACTCTCCATGTATCAAGATCATCAATCAAAGAAATAAGAAGGAGGAGAAGAAATGATCTAGCCTTTATCAAGAATCCATAGAATTCTCAAGATATTAAGACTTTCATCGATCAAAAGCAAATATGATGAAAAGATAATAAGGAAAACAAATTGATCTAGTCTTCATCAAGAATCCATAGAATTCTCAAGATGTTAAGACTTTCATCGATCAAAGAAAACAAGATGAAAAAGATAAGAATAGAAACAAATTGATCTAGTCTTTATCAAGAATCCATAGAATTCTCAAGATGTTAAGACTTTCATCGATCAAAAGAAAGATAAGATGAAAATAAGAATGAAAACACAAAAGATAATCAACTCACACTATCATTAATATCATTCATCTAATATTATGGATTAGGTCATTTCAAACCTATCAACATCCTAGATCCAATGATATTAATGAAGTGGAGGAAGTAGGAAACCAAAACAAGCATAAAAAAGGCAAAAAACCACATTCTGCCAGCAGGAAATCGATTTCATGCAGAGGGAAATCGATTTCCATAAGGCAGTTTTCAAAAAAAAAGTTACGTACAGCATGAAATCGATTTGAGCCTTAAGGAAATCGATTTGACCAGTGCAAATTTCAGCAAAAACAACATTTAAAGGCATAAAACTTGACTTAAGCAAACATACAAACACCTTATGATCACATATCAATTGGAGCACGAATTTTCCATCAAATCACCATCAAATAGCACCAATATAGCATCAAAGATGCATCACACACAAGCAACAAAGATCTACATCATGATATACAAAAAGGATGAAGAAAATTACCAAATCTTGAACAAAACTTAGATCTACTTCAAGAATCACCAACACAAATCTTGATCTCTCAACAATTGAAGAAAAAAGAGTGAAATAGATGGTGGTTTAGCTCAAAGTTTGTGAGGTTCAAGATGTGACTCACAAACTTTATGAAAGAACAAAGAGCTTTGGTGAATTTGGTAGGGATGAGGAGAGAAATTGCAAGGGGTTTTTTGGCTCTCAAAAGCTTGAGAAATGAGAGAGTAGAGGGCTCTATTTATAGAGTTGGAGCAAGAGTAGTGGCAATTTGGTCTTTTTGCATTTGGTAATTAGCTTGTGTTTAATTGGTGATTAAAGTGGCAATTAAATGGTAAAAAGTGGTAAAATGGGGTTTAAGTGGGTTTAATGAAGAGAATTATTTTGATGAGGTGGAAAATTGGTGAAATGACAAAGATGGTCAAAGAAAATAGGTGCCAAGATCAAATCAAGCTTCCCTCTCAATTTTTTTTGAATTTCGCCTGAAGGAAATCGATTTCCCCAGGAGTGAAATCGATTTCACTCTGTTCCAGAAGAGAATTTGGCGCAAAATACACTAGGGAAATCGATTTACCCAGGAGGGAAATCGATTTCATGCTGTCCAGAATGTGATTTTTTTGAAGATTGCTGCAGGGAAATCGATTTACCCAGTAGGGAAATCGATTTCATCAGTCCAAAATATGAAAAATCCCTTGTTTAGGGATGTCTTGGCTTGGTACCTACAAAACAAGAGCCTACAAAGAAATAAAGCAATGTTTTTGGTATTTGGGTTAGTATAAAACAAATAAAAAGCTAGAAATGCTCGATGGTTCCCCTCAAAGGAAAAATGATACCTCAAGGTTGTGATCTTGATTGATGATTGAAATGCAAATGATGTATGATCTTAGGGTCAAAAATTGGGGTATGACATCATGTACAGGAACGGGTATGTACAAAAGGGGCTTGGGACTTATACCTACATGGAGGCCCATGGTATATTTTAAGAGCTTTGGATAATTTGAAGTTTTGTTGTTTTGAAAATGATTTGAAAATTATTTGAAAAGGTTTTGTTTTTGAAGAAGTTTTATAGTTAAAAAACTGTACAAAAGAAAAAAAAAGAAATGGGACTTACACTCTCTAATATTCGAGAGGCCCCACTGTTTTGAAAAACAATGGATGATTTGAAAGTGAATTGATTATTATTGTGAAAACAGTTGATTGAGTTTTAGGCTTACCTCGAAGAATGAGAAAATTGGATTTCTGAGTTTGAGGTGTTACCGTGATCCTCAAGTGGTATGCTTGGAATAAATTAAGATTTCAACAAATGTTAAGCATCCTCACCAGCAGAAAAGAATAGTCGGATAAGCTCTCAGCATTCTTTGATCATCCAGTAATTGTTTAGGGATTGCTGCAGCAAATGGAAGACCAAACAAAACAGACAAATCCAAAAGACAACGGAGAAATAATCTCGGAGTCTCGGATAAAGTGAGAAAATTCAAGTAATATATGCAACAGTAATCAAATAGAAATTTAAATGACTATCTACACAAAATTATATGAAAATATTAAATTCAAAAGAAATTAATCTAAGAAAATATATCTTTTTTTTTGTGATTTTTCATGGAGTAAGAAAATAATTAGAAACATAAATATAAGTATGTATCAAATATATTTTTTTGGAGTTTTTAATAAGAATTAAAAAAAACACACTTATAAACATATGAAAATATCAAAAGAAACTTTTAATCTTCAAAAAAACATATTTTTGTCATTTTTAATAAGGATTATAAAAGACAATTAAAATCCTATATTAAAATTAAAATAAAAAAACCTATTTTATAAAAGATAATTTCTATAGAAAACTAATAGAAATAATTAAAAGATTTTAATAGTTGGGCCTGGGGGGTTTGAAATTCGGATAGGAGGTGAGAGCCCAAATGAGAGAAGCTGAATTAAAAATAAAAGAGTGGACCGGACCGGGTCGGGTCAGAATGACCCGGATCCGCCTCTCTATTCACACAAGTTTGGGTTAGTAGAAACCCTAGAGGCAAAGCAAAAGAGGCAGCGCCTCTTCCTTCTTGTTTTTACGCTTCTGAGAGAAAAAGAACAAACTCAGTAGAACAAACTTCCACCAACAACAACAACTCGTTGCCTCCCTCACTCGGTTTCTCTCGATTTCGCTCAGACAACAACAAAAACAACGATTTTCCCCCTTTGCTCTCGATCTCTCGCTATGGTCTCTCTCTCAATCTTCCTCACTCTCACGCTCTTTGCTGGAAAAACAAACTTAAGAGAAAAACTTCATCTTCTGAGCACGAACAACAACAACAACTCGTTCTCTTTCTCACTCGATTTCGTTCGTGATGAAGAACATAAAACAAAAGCTCTTGGCTTCTCGCTCAGACGCTCTCACTCATCATCTTTCTCTCTGAACAACAATAGCTCTCTCTCTCTCGGTTTCACGGCAGCCATGGGTGAACAAGAAGTTATTTTAAAGGTATGGTTCTCACAGATTTTGTTTCTATGGCACAATTCAGTTTCTTATAGCAATAGCAACAATAACTTATGCTCTCTTGTTTCTTCGGTTTTGAGAAATTTATAGGTAAAGAACAAATAACAGTGATATCAAAAGTGGAAGGAGAACCGAATTACCTGAGGCGAGGAGGATTTCGCCGGTATAATTGCTATGGTACGTTCCTGGTTCTGAATTATTACCGTTGCCGAATTTCTTTTGCTGCTACTGTCTTGTTGAATGATGCTGCACTGTTATTGCTAATTGTTGTGTCTCTGAACCTTTGATGATGTTGCTGAATTTTTGGATCATTGTTATTGCAACTGTGGCTATTTTTTCCGCTTACAGCAACAATAATTCAACCTCTATGTTTTCGATTTTCAGCTATGCACAAGAATAACATATTTGCAGCAATGATTAAACAATAATATTGAGCATGAGGATGAATACACTTACCTACGGCGAGGAGGTGTTCGCCGGTTTATTGTTGAGGTATGTGTTGAATCCTCTATTGTTACTAACAACCTTGAATTGTTACTTAACAATTTCTCTAACAACTTTGCTTGTTGTTGTAGGCTTTTTGATGAAGGTGATGCCACAACACCTCTTTTTGGATATTAGGGAGACTTGAAGATGCAACTTCAAGTTGTTGCTCTCCACTAAGGTATGAACAACTTCTTCACTCCTTTTCAAACTATGGGACTAAGAAACTTGAAAATTATGAGAGAAGTGAGAAAGCAAATAGTTAAGGTTGCTTTGGTGTGTTTTGCAATGAAGTGAGGCCTTCTATTTATAGGAAAAGTTAAGGAAGTGTTTGGCATTTGGTAAACTTGAATGGCAAGTTTCAATCATTGCAAGATAAGAAAAAGAATATATTCTTCATCATTGCAAGAATAAAAAATAAGAATAAGAATATTCTTATGCAAAGATATTTTTCATGATATAAGCCATGTGTGTAAATTTTTATGTCATTTTATGATATCTCTAAGTTGCATAATTTTATGACATAAAAATCTCTCTTTGACATTCTTTGACTTTTGCTAATATCACCCCTCTTTGTTTCTTTTTCATGTTGCATGAGAACTTTGAAGAAAAGCATGAAGAAATTTGATCTTGAAGAATGAAGACTTTGAAGATTGAAGAATTCAAGAATGTCTTTGAAGCTTTTTCTTTTTTCTTGTAATTCCAATTTATTCCAACTTTAGAATTGTATGAACTTGTATTCTTGAAAGTGAATAGAATTTTGGAATGATGTAATTCTTGAATTTTGGATTCATTTGTTCCATGTAAAGAAACATCATTTGTAAATGCTTGAATTTCTCTTAGAATCCTTGAATGAAATTGTATGAAACTTGAATATTTCTTGAATGAATTTCAAATGCAATTTCTATGTCTTGAATCAATTCTTGAATTCCTTTGAATGATCCTTTTTCAAAAGGAAATGGTGGAATATCCTTGAAGTAGTGAAGTTTTGAATTTCAAGTCTTGAAATGTATTCTTGCACCATGAATTAGAAATGATCTTGAATTAAAATCCTTGAACCCATAATCTTGAATCATTTTTGAAGTAATTTTCCAACAATGAATTAAACATGATATTTTCTTTGCAACTTTGATGAAATTCCCATGAATGATCAAATAATTCATATGAATCAAATCTTCACCATGAGCAATCCATGAGCCTAAAAAACCAAGAAATAGATTCCAAGCAAGTCTCTTAAATCGCACCAATTGGCAATGGCGCCTTTAAAATGAAATCACCCACGAACATGAATGTATCTTGCAAAGAATGAGTGAATGAATGAATCATATTGAGTTATTGGAAGACATTGAGCCATGGTTTGAGTTGTGGCACCATGTCCTGATTAAAAAGTCAGTTGTTCAGTGAATTAGGTCAAAAACCCTAATTGTCGACCTGATGAAATTGATGACTGTGGATCTTGAATTGAAATGTAATTTCCATTGGATATTGTCATAGGGATTATTTGAGGATGATTGAAGCCTTTGATTGACTTCCTGGGGATTTTTAGGGTTTCCCAAATGTGATCCCTGATTTCAGTCCCTGATAGTTCAAAACCCTAATCTGATGATTTGAAATTTCACTGTTGATCAATCCTTGTGTAGGAAATGTCTTGAGCCATTAGATTAGGCCAAAATGATGTACTTGGGGTCTTGAGGTCATGTCCCAAGTCATTAGGTCAAATCCTGAGCAAAAGTCAGGAGTATGCTATCTTCAGTCAAAACCCTAATCTGGTTGGTTCAGAGCCTTTGAGATTGTTGAAATGAATCTCTGAGGACCAAATGTTGATTATTGATGAAGATGATTCACTTGAGATGAAGGGAGAACAAAACCCTAATTGATTGTTACTTGTACTAATGAGTGATTTCCTGATCAAATCCTGCTGAGTCACAAGTAGCAAACACAAGCTATGCAATTTGTTAGAGATGCAAATGATGCATATGCAATGATATGAGGTGGTATCTTAGGTCAAAAATTGGGGTATGACAAATAGATTTGATGTTTTTTTATCTATTGATTTCCTTCTTCTGCAATCTTTCTCAGTATCAATACATATTTATTAAACTCTTTTATGTAATTTAAAATTATTTTTATAAACGGGAATAATTTGCAAATATTTTTATAAGTGGAAAAAAAATTAACTGTTGATATAATTATTTAACGAGTTAATTTTTTTTAAAACTTACATAAATTTTTAATAAATTAGAAATGCCCAAATTATTTTATAATTTACAAAAAAATTTAGTTAAGTAAACTTTTTTATGTATATTATTAATAACAATGACATTTTATCTTTACAATAGTAAATTAACTATAAGTAAAATTTGTAAATTATAAGTGTTTTTAACATCAAATTTTTTACTTAAAAAATTATTTTGTAACATTGACTTTAAAAAACACACACTTCAATTATATAATTCGTGTATTTTATTCAAGATTTTATTTTGTTAATTATACTTTTAATTTAAAAAAAAAAGTGAATAAAATAATGAGAAGAACATTTATTTTCCTCTAAAACGAGCCCGGGCACGCGCCGGGGCTCAACCCCTATTTTCTTTGTATTTTCCCTAATTTAATAGCCAAATTTTAAATGGAGCTAAGGGCAAAATTAGTAAAAATAAGGGTGTAAAAATTAAAACATATGAATACCCAATGTTCCAAACAGACCCAACCCAATTAATTATTTATGACTTAGAATAAAAATTAAAAAAAAAAAACTATTCAGAACAGCCTGCTCCTCTCTTTATCTGACTGTTCATATTTCTCTCCCCCCTCTATGTCAATTCACCGTTTCAATTCAAACAGCAACCAGGACAGCAGGAGCACGTTTGCAGCAACTAGCAGGAGCAGGTAATGTCTTTCTCTTCTTTTTTTCTTATTATAATAATTCTATTATTATATTATATATATTATATAAGTTATTCATACTTTATTAAAGTTTTGTTCTTTAGATAGTTACACATAGTAGGTTGTTCAATTGAAATATAGGTTCTTTAGATAGTTACACACAGTAGGTTGTGCAATTGCAATATAGGTTGTGCAATATAGGTTCTTTAGATAGTTACACCGTACCGCAAATTATAATTGCAATTGCAATATAGGATGTTCGATTTTACATACAGGATAGGTAATTAGGTAAGGTATTGTACTGCAAATGAATTAGTATAAGTTTAAATTTTTATTATTTTTAAATGTTGTTCATTGAACTCATAAGACAGTTTTAAATTATTATTAACTTATTATATATTTTTTGTATCACAGTAAAATAGTTTAATTCTTTTTTAGAATCTAATACTTATATTTTAATTCTTTCAAAGATTTTGGTTAATTTAATAGGTCATTCATAATAGTAAAATTCTCTTTTAATTTTTTTGTTAAGATCTATTTATTTTATTTAATTACTCGGTCTTGTTTATTTGTGTTACAAATTGTTTATCTAAAAATTCTTTTCACTGAATCATTAAATTTCAGAGATGAGGATGTTTTTGGTTCCTAGAACAAGTATTGAGAAGGTGAATGTTAAGCAATCGGAAGCCGAAGTAGAAGAAACACCCCCTAATATGACCAACGAGTTTAATCCAAATGAGATTGTGCGTGATCCAGGATGTAGGAAACAAATTCACGAGTATGCTCCTGATATTCGAGACCAAGTGAGGAGGGCATATATATTGAAGGGTCCAACGCAACCAGACTTAGCAAGATTTCCTCGTACTCAATTTGGGAAGTCTTCAAGAGCATTTTGTAAAGCTTGGTATAAGAGTTATACATGGATTGAATACAGTGAGTCAAAGGATGCAACTTATTGTTTCTATTGCTTTCTCTTTAAGCCTCCCGGGAGGGCCAAACACTTTGGTTATGAAGTCTTCAACAAAGACGGATTTAAAGATTGGAAGCATGCATCTAAAGGCTTTAAAGATCATATTGGTAGTCATGATAGTAAGCAAAACTCATGTATGAAGCACTATGATGATTATAATAATCAAAGACAAAGTGTGACAAGTATCTTTGCTAGAGCAATTAGGGAATCAGAAGAATTGTATAAGATCCGTTTGACTTGTTCTTTAGATTGTACTAGATATCTCATATCACAAGGCATTGCTTTCCGTGGCCATGATGAAAGCTCTACTTCTCTAAACAAGGGAAATTTTAGAGAGATGGTGGATTGGGTAAAATCTAATGATGAAAAAGTAAGAAATGCTTTTGATCGTGGTCCAAAAAATTGCACAATGACTTCCGGTGACATTCAAAAGGAGCTTGCAATGTGTTGTGCACATGAAGTTACCAAGGTGATTATGGAAGAGCTTGGTGATAGACAATTCTCTGTGCTTATTGATGAGTCACGTGATACATCTGTCAAAGAACAAATGGCGGTGATGTTGAGGTTAGTACAATGAGTTTGTTATTGAAACTACTACAATTATTAACTTAAACTTTTAAATTTCATTCAAATATAACATAGATGAAGACATTTGAATTTTTATTTATCTTTCTAGGTTCTTGAACGACAAAGGGAAAGTTGTGGAACGATTTATTGCTCTACATCATGTCAAATATACTACATCTGAAGCACTAAAGGATGCTCTTTATGGTATTCTCGATCGTCACACGTTATCTATTTCAAGGATACGAGGGCAAGGATATGATGGGGCTTCAAATATGAGAGGTGAGTTTAATGGTTTACAAAGAAAGATTCTAGATGAAACCCCTTATGCTTTCTATGTCCATTGTTATGCTCACCGTTTGCAATTGGTGGTTGTGTTCGTTGCTAGTAGTTGCTCATCTATTCATGATTTCTTTGAGTACATCTCCTTGATTGTAACCACAACAAGTGCATCTTGCAAGAGAAATGATGCTTTGAAGGAGGCACAACACCGAAAAATTTTGAATAGACTTGAGAGTGGTGAGATATCTCAAGGAAAGGGCTTGCACCAATCATCTAGTCTTGCTAGACCCAGAGATACTAGATGGGGTTCACATTATACTACCTTGATTCGTTTGGATCAGATGTGGTCCTTCGTGTTAGAGGTGCTTAGTATTGTTGATGAAGATGGACGTGGACCATCCCAAGCGGCGGGTTTGATAGAAAAAATGGAGAGCTTTAAATTTGCTTTCATTTTGAAGTTTATGTTAAAGTTGTTTGGTATCACAAATGAACTTTCAAAAATCTTGCAAACAAAAGATCTTAATATTGTGCTCGCTATGGAATTAGTTGATGATGTTAAAGCTCGGTTGGCTACATTGAGAGAGTGTGGTTGGGATGATTTATTTATTGATGTCCAAGAATTTTGTTTTGCTCAAAGTATTCCGGTGCCAAATATGGATGAAGAAATACCGGTTCGGGGACGTTCAAGAAGAGAAGGGAGGACTGTCACTAATCTTCACCATTACCGTGCAGAGATTTTTTATGTTGCTATTGACAAAATATGTGTGGAGATGGATCACCGGTTTTGTGAAGGAAGTAACGTTGTGCTGGATTGCTTCTCATGTCTTGACCCCCAAGAACTCTTTTTCCAAGTTTGATGTTGATAAGCTTGCTCGTCTTGCTAATATTTATCATGTAAACTTTTCTGATGATGACCGTGGAACAATAAGGGAGCAACTTGAGACTTATGTACATCAAGTGAAAAGGCATGCTTCCTTTACTTCTTGTGAAGATGTTCAAAGTTTGGCTATGAAGATGGTTCAAACTGAGAAACATTTGGTATTTCCATTGGTCTACTACAAGCTCATTGAGTTGGCTTTGATATTGCCGGTGTCGATAACATCCGTTGAAAGAGCTTTTTTAGCAATGAAGATTATCAAGTCTAATTTGCGCAACAAGATCAACGATGTGTGGTTCAATGACTTGATGATATGTTACACCGAGCGGGAGATATTCAAGACACTTAAAGATGTTGATATTATTCGAACATTCACCGCAAAGAAGTCTCAGAGAGGGCATTTACCTCTTAATTTTATTTAGCACATTATTCGCATGTTAAGTTTCATCTCTTTTATGTAGTACACTTTATGACTATTTATATATTGTCACATGTAAAGTTCAGTTAAATTTTTTGCCCAGGCTACATAAAATTTCTGGCTCCGCCACTGAATAGATATATTATTTTGTAACAAACAAAATATATAAATTCATAAAAATGAAGAAGTGTAACTATTTTTTTAATGTTTCTAAATATTAAGATTAAGAGGGAAAATACAGTGAGATAATCATTTAGAGAGAGGGAAAAGAATATGATGTGACATATAATGGTGGTAGGAAATCATTATTATTAAAACATGATTTCTTAGTGAATACTTATTATTGTAAACAATCTGATTTATTTGGTTTATATATTTACCAATTGGATTTTAGAAAAAAATTGACAACTATATACAAATATTGGACATGACATAAAATTTTGAATATAAAATTGTAATGAAAACTTAAGAAAAAATTGTTGTTTTAGACAATAAATATAAGTGGTGTAGGTTTTTTTTTCATTTTAAAATAAATAAATAATAATTTGATACAACTGTATCACCTCATGTGATTTGACACGTGATTTAATTTTTTCTAAAAGAAAACACTTATATCTTATAAATATAGTATTGATTATATGAGTAAAACAAATTTTTTGACCACTTCTAAAAATTAATTCAATCTATTAAATATGATTTCTCTTATATTGTTTATATGAACAAATATCATATACTTAATGAAAAATGATATGTTACGACATGATACAAGAAAATAAAATTTGACTTGAAATATTAGCTTTTTTATGATAAAATGTTAGCATTTATATTAAAAATTATATAAATAATTGTTTTTATAAAAACATGAGACAATTATGATTGGTGGTGAATACATAAATTTTTTAGGAAAACCCAAATTTGTTATTCTTTTTATATTTTATAATAGATTTATTTACTATTTATAATGATATTTTGCGACCCGTGTCAATGCACGAGTAGGTGATTACTTAATTATTTCATTTACTTTTCTACTAAAATATACATTTTCGACGAGCTGAGACCAATTAAACAATTATTTTTATGTCCTTTATATACAAATGATAAACCTTCTTTTAATAAATATTCCAATAAGGTTAATAAAATAATTATTTTAATATCTTTTTAATTTTTTTTTGTCATGATAACCGTAAAAATATCATTTACATTGTATTAAATATAATGAAATATTTTTATGTAATATATTTTTGATTCCATTAATCAATATATATTTTTGTTTAATACTAATTATAAAAATATTATTGTCAAATTTAATACAATATTAAAGTCAAAACTAATAATATATTTGATGTCAAAGTAATTGTATTTCTATTAATATTAAATTATGGATATAAATTAAGAAATTAAAATTTAATATGAAATAAATACAAGTCCAATAAAAATCTGTGTCATTCATATTATTATATTTAATTATTTTAATATATATTTTTTATATTTTTTATATACTAATATTAATCTTCATACTACTCAAACTGTATGAACGCGTGGATTGATGATTATTTAATTTTTTTCTATTAAAATATACATTTTAGATAAGCCAAGACGATTTATTTTTATATATATATATATATATATATATATATATATATATATATATATATATATATATATATATATATATATATATATATATATATATATATATATATATATATATATATATATATAAACCATTACTATACTATATTTATTTACTATTTATAACAATATTGCGCGACCCGTATGAACGCAGGGGTAGATGACTATTTAATTATTTTATTTATTTTTCTACTAAAATATACATTTTCGACGAAACAAAACTACTTAATTGGTTTATCTTTTATATACATTTCTTAATTATCACTATACTATATTTATTTACTATTTGTAATAATATTGCACAACCTGTACGAATGTACGGGTAGATGACTACTTAATTATTTCATTTATTTTTATACTAAAATATACTTTTTTGACGATCCAAGACTACTTAATTTGTATATCTTTTATATACATTTCTTAACCATTACTATACTATATTTATTCACTACTTATAAAGACATTCCGCGACTTAATTATTTCCTTTATTTTTTTACTAAAATATACATTTCCAAGAGACTATTTAATTTGTATATCTTTTATAAATATTTATTAATCATCACTATACTATATTTATTTACTATTTATAAAGATATTGCGCGACCTGTGCAAACGCACGGGTAGATAATCTAATTTGTATATCTTTTATAAATATTTATTAAACATCACTATACTATATTTATTTACTATTTATAAAGATATTACGCGACCTGTGCAAACGCACGGGTAGATAATCGATTTTATATATGTGTCAGTGTGAAGTGTACTATATCATACACTCATATATTTTTCAACATAATTTTTATATATATCCTTAGAACTACTACAACCTGATAAATTAAATTAATATTTATATGACAATCATCATTTAAGACATTTTTCTCTCTTAATTTATACATACCTATAACATAATAATATTTATTTAATATTTATATCGACTTTGTGTGACCCGTTCGAACGCACGAGTCTCTTACTAGTGTATATCAATATAAAAATGATATTTTACCTTTAGCCTGCTATAAATTACTTTTAGTTCAAAATAAAGACTAACTAATTTGGTCCTTAACAAAAAGTCTGTTAAGGCATTGCTAGAAAGTTCAATAGTGACCCAGTAAATTACCGACATGCAAGGCGTGTATCTACCAAGTGAGTGGCTGGTAAAAATCATCGGTACATTCAAAACACCGGACAAAAGAGTAGCAGAATAACTTGCATTTGCATAAGGCCCGTGAATAGCAACCGGCCAGCCAGGATGCCCACTGCTAATTTGCTCCCCCAGTTTCTAAGTACTATTATCTTCATGGCCAATTTGCTCCAAAAGGTGAAAATTAGGAATTTTGTCACTGCCAAAAGAGGTTTGAAGTTTTGCAAGACCATCTTCAAGTAGATTAATTGCCACATTGGTTCACAACCAACTTCTGCATCATTTATGGCTTCTAAAACACCCTGAAACATGGCAGAAAAAACAAACCACAAAAATTTAGAAAATATGGTGTCTTGCCACACCGCGGTCCATAGAACATTCGCTTCGTGTCGCAAAGGCTAAAGATCTTGAATTCATGACTGTTACAGCCATATCAGTAGATGAATCTAATACAAAATATCATGATTTTCTTACATATAATGGATATATGTACAGTGAACATATTCTGGCTGTGGCACACTTACCATTGTATTTTAAATCCAAACAAAGAAGATTTTCTGAACTTATTCAGATAATCCCCATCATGAGAAATTCAGTCAAAATCCATAGTTCATCCTTCTTTGGATTCAGAAGCACTGATATGGTGTCTTGCCACACTACGGTTCATGGAGAATTGGCTTCGTGTCGCTGCGGCTGAAGACGTTGAATTCATCATTGTTGCAGCCATATCAGCAGATGAATCAAATCTAAAACAACATGGTTCCTGTTTTAGGAACAACTGAAGTCTACTCATAGATAGCAATTGAGTTCCAAACAACATTCAGAAATGACACCCAATGCATTAACAACTACTTCTCAAAACTTTGAGTTTAGATTCCGATAACGACAAAAAGAAGCAAACGTTATACATATATACATACAAGAAGCAAGACAAAACCATTTTACATACTTCGTTGTTGGTACCTCATAATTTGTTTGCAAGATAGTTTTGCGGTTCTATTGGTATTTTCGGAGTGGAATTCTGGAAGGTCTTGTCTTAAACCTGGCATATGTCTCTTGACAGCAACCTTTACATTGTCTTTAGGTGCTCATTTGTAAACCATACCAAATCTACCAGACCCGATAATCAAGTTTTGAATGAAATTGTTTATTATTTGGTGCCAAACAGTCTAAATAATGACAATAATCAGCACAAGTTATAACACAGTAGTATATAATCATGTTAGAACTAACACAAAACTATTGATGACACTACTAAGAATTGTTGATGGTATTATAACTGATAACACCATCTCACCAATAATGTCTTCTTCCTCTTCCTCAACCTTCCCATATTGACATCAACACCAATATTAAAAGTATCAGTAACAAATAATTTAAATTATTTATCAATCATTTCTATATATACCTTCCCCTATCCAATCTCAGTTCAGTGAAAAAAACCATTTCTGATTATTAGATGACATTCTTAAAAAAACAAAAATTAATTATCCCAAATGAAAAACGAAAATATTCAATTCAAACCTTAAGAAACTAGCGTTTCAACTTTATCACATTCCTCAAATTAAACTCCTTCGGATATTTTGCAACAGCAACAACAATCGCATGGTTAGTTATTTCGAAAATTACAAAACTTTCCAGCAATGTATTACCTTTCATACTCCATGGTCATGATGTTACCAATATCGGCAAACTTACGATCCTCGAATATTAAGAAGTTTTGTTTTTCTGCAATCTTCAACATAGATGCCGTATGTTAATAATAAACTACTTTGCAAGACTATATAATCAAGTCAAAACTATAAATAAAACATAGTAACAAAAAACCCCAAATTGAAATGAGCATTATCGCATAGCAAACACATCTCAGTCATCAACCATTCATCTCTGACCATTCCGAAAAGAACTATCAAAGTTGAGAAATATTGTATCATAAAGATCGACAAAACCAATATAACATAAAGACCGATAATAATTTCAGATCTATAATAATAATAATTTTAGATCAATAATAATTAGTTCAGATCTTGCACTTTCTACAATAGAATGAGTTAATAACGAAACATAAGTTGAAAATGTCATAGATAAACCTTTCTGATTTCGGCCACCACCACACTCGTCGGCGGAAACCCGTTTCCACCACCACACTAATCGCCGGTAACCTGTTGTTGCCACCACATATCTGAATGTTAAAAGCAACAGGTGAAAACATTATTCATATTTTTGTTAGAAAGATGAAAAGAACAACATATCTCCATTTGGCCAATAGCAGCATCAAAACCCTAACCACAAAATCATGATATCAACCACAATCACAAAAACCCTAACCGCAAAATCATCATATAAACCACCAAATCATCATATAAACCACAAAATCATCATATAAACCACAAAACACTAACCATAATATCTAAACAGTAACTTTAAATAGAAATCTAAAAAAACCTGATAACCGTGTCGGTTTCGTTTTGGGAAATGAAGAAGATGATGAAGAAAAGGGGAAATGAAGAGGAAGAAAGCAGAAAGTAGAAGATGTTGCTCTGAGAGAGAAAGAAGAAGAAAGAGAAAAAGAGGGGAAGGTTGAGGGAGAGGAAGAAGACACGACATATTGAAAGAGAAGAGAGAGAGAGAGAGAGAAAGAAAAAATGAAAGAGATGTTCAAAAAAGGAAGTAGTAGGGGAAGTAATGAAGTAGTAAAGGAAAGGAAAAAGAAGTAAGTAAAGGGAAGCAAATAGGGCAGCCACGTGGCTCATTAAGAAAGCAAAGGGACATTTCGTTTTTTTCCAGAGCATTGAACTTTCTTATATTATAGATATTAGATTGTGCCTGATTCTTCCGTGTCTTTACTCTTCAGATGGACCCTAGTTCCGAAGTTAGTAAATATGTTGTTTTACATTTAAATTCTATTTATTTATATCATCATAACCATGGTTCAACTTCATCAATAATGTTTTTGTTTCCATAGCTATACATTAAATCCATTATTATTTATAAACCTTTATTTTGCTCTTTCTAAAAAAATAAGCTAATACAGTTGAAAAATAAGTATTATTATATTTGAGACCAAAATGATTATCAAATCGTATGTAAATAAATCATATGATATAATATTAACATGATTTGAGAACAAAATTTTATGGTGAAGTCATTTAAATGATTTTTCAAAGTTACATTCTAACCGATTAGAATTATGTTTTTAGCTCTAAAATGATACATAAAATTGTATTATGTCACTTAATATGATAACTTTTTAGTTATAAATATTGCAATTAAGTCCCAACATACTAATGTTGTTTTATAATTTTAATCTTTCATCCAAACTGAAACCATATTCCATTTTCCAAAAATTGAAAAACATTCAATTTTTATTTGTAAATAGTATAAGTTAATGTTTGTACTAGTATTTCACTTTCTCCTTTCACTGAAACACAAAAATTCTCCACCCTCAAGAACCCTAATCGCCATTTTTGTACTCTTCATCTCACATCGTCAACCGTCAATGATTCTCTCTCCTCCCAATCCACCCCCGAATTCCATATCAACCGTCAACGATTTCTCACAATCCAAACCACCTCCACCCTCCGATTCCACCACCTCATCACAACCCGAACCACCGCCACCGTCCCATTCCACCACACTATCCGAACATATCCACCACTTCCGTTGTTCCATTCCTCAAATACTCAACTTGAATTTCTGCTCCTTGCCATGAACTTTACCTCTAAGCTCTCAAGGGTGGTTCCATCATCGACATATTTAACGTGTATGTTATCTTTTGTTCTTGACTTTATCTGTTGTTCAGTTTTCTACTTCAACTTAAACTGTGTTCTCTTAGTTGTTCTTTATTTTTAGAGGGAGACTTCAATTTTCTTTTTATTCTTGTGGGTTATTTGAGGAATATAGTAATTCTTGGTGTGGTTGGGAATAATATGGGAATGGACATCAATACAATGTTATGCTCCTCAAATAATATATTTTCAATGGTTGTGATGGTAATCGATTTAGTTATGCTACTGGAATTTGCATATGAATTGCCCTTAGATAAGGGGAATGCTTCAAATGAGATTATTCTTTTCTTGGCTTGGACTTTGATTGATGATAGAGTAATTTCTATGCATGTGGAATACCGTAATTGGAGGAGGTTACCCCAATGCTGTAAAGGGGAAATTATCTGTTAGGGTCAATTGTTTGAAGCCAACTCGTCAACTTTCCAACAGCGGGATCCTGATGGTAGGAACCAAGTCTTCAACAACTATTGTTCAAGGAGAGTTTTTTGGGATAAATGTTCTTGGTTAAGTTTTAACTCAGTGGAAAGGAACTTGTTATGAGTTGGTTCCTTATGATCCACCACTCATATGTGTTACCCCAAGTCCACCTTTGGAAATTACTGTTATAACTTAGACATCATCAGCAGATTTTGAAATCAAAGTTTAAATTGTAATAACAGTTTGTTCGTTGCCATGTTGCTGCAATTTTTGTTGTGTTGCTCATATATGGGCAATTATGAGATTTTGAAATCAAATAAGGGAATATACGATTGCATCTTCAATTTAATGAGTTCTATCTTGTTGTGTCTGGCCTCCAATTTGAAGTGTCGGTGCTTTTATAGTGTGTTCTGAGTTCATTAACATGATATCAGTATTGGATTTCTAGCTTCAACGATGAAATTTTTATAAAACTTGTGGCTTGTAGCAGCTGAGAATCCACGTTCCAGCAATCTGAGATCTTCAACGGTTATACCTTCATCGACTGTTCCGGCAATCTAAATTGAACTAATGCCTTTGTTTTGTCGGTGCACATATTTCACTTCTTCTTTCTTTAAGCTTCAAGCTTTTTTCAGTGGCCCTTTTGTCGCACGCTCGCGAAAAATGAACAGAGTCGCCACCAATATATTTAACCCATAAGGGAAAGGGATATCAGAAAACCTAAGAAAGGAAGGAACAGGGTCTTGCGACCAGAGAATCTAGGTACGGGAGTCGGTTACGCGAGGGGAAGGTACTAGCACCCCTCGCGCCCATCGTACTCGATGGTATCCACCTATGTTTGTTTCTATCTAAAGGGTGTGTACTATGTCTATGTCTATATATGCGAATGAATGCAAAATGTAGGGAAAAGAAAGAATTGTACTCGCACGGGCCCTACCCCGCTGCCTACGTATCCTTTTCAGGAATCAGAGATACCGTAGCTCGGCTCACGATTTTCTGTTTGTTTTTGTGTTTTTTAGTTGGGCGGAGTTAACGTTCGCGCTCTTGCATAAGGGATCGCCTACGATGCGTTCGAGCGGAAATAACAATGCCCTTAGAAAGAAGGAAAAGAGATTGGTTTGTGTCTTTTAGGGTAGATGAGTGATGAACAGTTCCCAATACCGGGCCACTCACCACTTTCTCTACTTTGTTTTAGTTTGAACCATTGTTAGGTGTTTTAAGTGTTTTTGGTTGTGTATTTTTTAAGGGAAATTTGTTTGCGAGTTGAATCACATAAAATGTATAATGATCGAGAAGCAGATTAGGGAATGAATCCCACTCGCTTCTATCCCATTATGTAACGTTCGAGAAACAAATTAGGGAATGAATCCCACTCATTTCTCTCCCATTAATTAATGTTTGAGAAATAGATCAGGGAATGAATCCCACTCATTTCTCTCCCATCAATTAGTGACCGAGAAACAAATTAGGGAATGAATCCCACTCGTTTCTATGCCACTAAGCGATTGAGAAACAGATTAGGGAATGAATCCCACTCATTTCTCTATCACTTTCTTAATGTGATTCGCATCTTCCTTTTATTAAGTATTTTAAAAGTTGAAAGGAAAAAAGAATGCAATGGGGAACTAACCTATTCTCTAATCTAAGTTATTCTAATCTTCTAAAGTTATGTTAACAATGGGATAGATTCTAAAAGAAGCATTAAAACGGTATTAACAAAGTAGGCCAAAAATATGGCCAAAAACAAGTAACCAAATCACACAACAATTATACGAAACAAATAGCATGGAAATGGTACAAAAGCATAAAGAGAAACAATTCAAGTATTAGTACAAAATTAGTCTAAAAAAAATACTACTATTTTTTATGACATTTTTAATTAAGGAAATTAAATGTCAAAGTTAACCTAAGATCTACTATTTTTATGAGTTTTCTAATGTTGAGAGATTTCTAATTGAAGCCTAAATTGCACTTAAAGAACCTACATTCTAATAAGCCTAAACTAGTATTTTTTTTATGAGGTTTTTATGTCATTTTACTACCTAAAAATTGAACAAATAATCAATGATTCTAAATGTCATTATTTCCTAAAAATCTAACGAGAAAATTATGATTTTTATTGTTTGATCAAAAAGAGATTTAATAACCAAAAAACTATGTAAATTTTTAAAATATAATAAGAGAAACATGTGGTCAGGGGGGTGAAAACTGAATTCGCAGTGATGATTAGCAGATGGGCGTAGGGCCCAAACAGGAAGGCCCATGGGCGTTTTTTGGAGTTCAGTTTGTTGTATGCAAAAAGAGCTATGGGCCAAGTAGGGTGAGGATAGCGATTTGGCCCAAGAGATATCTAAATCTTTGTTTTTTTTGTCCAGCCAAAAATGGTGGTGTGTGGGCCTCCAGGGGGTGATGAACAACGTTTTGGCCCGAGGATATTTTGTCATTTCTATTATCAGAAAATAAAACAAAAATTAAAAAATAAAAAGAAAAGGAGGAAACGGTGCGTTTTGATATAGTTAAACCGTGTGACTCCCCACCTCCCTCGATATCAGAAAACTTCCTCCCTCTCTTCTTCCCTATCACATTTCTCTCACCGGAAATCGCTCCGCCACGCCGGAGGCGGCGGAGCTCACCCAATCCCCAAAATATATACCTCACCCTATTCGTTTTTCTACTCTCTTTCCATTTCTTAGCTTCATCTTCACAAGTCATTCCTTCAAATCCCTTAATCTAAGCAAATCTAAAACCCTAGCGATTGGAGAAGTGAAATTAAATGAAACTAGCGAAGGATGCAGATGCGAAACCTTGGGGGAAATAATCAGAGAACACAAATCCACACATAGCATCAAGAAAATCGAAGAAGGGTTAAAGAACGCCTTACCTGCCGGAGTAGCTCCGGTAGCCTTTCAACGGCGGCGAAGATAAAAGAAATCCAGAGATGAGATAATAACTAGCTTCCAGGTAATCTTCTCATCTTCTTCCGGTGAATCGCTATTGTATCTTCTTCTACTTCCTTCTTCCGATTCTTGATTTTAGATTTTTCTGTTTTGAATTCTCTTCTGTGTTGTGCGAATTGGAGTGCGGAGAGTGTGAGAATTGTTGAAGGTGATGAGATCGGAGTAAGAGGATGGAGGCTGAGCTCAAGCTTAATCGGAGCTCCGATGGTGGAGCTCCAATGGCTTCTGAAAACCGAGCTTATGGTGAGGGAGATTGGAAAGAGAGATTGAAGAGGGAGAGAATTTGCAGAGGGTTGAATGAGAGAGGTAAAGATGTTGAAGTGTGTATAGGGTGAAGATGTGTGTGAAGACCTTGAATTATGGAGGGAGATTGATTTATATAGAGATTGAGGGGGAGTGAAATCAGTTAGAGAGAGTTTGTTATGAGGTTAAGGGTGAGATTGAGGTTAGAAAGTTTGTTACCTCTGTTTCAAAACGGTTTTTTCTGTTATGAGGGGGAGAGTTAGTTACATTCAATTTTCTGTTATGGATCTGTTAGTAGGTTGGTTATATGAAGTTAGTTACTAGTTTTTGTGAAGTTAGTTAATATAGGTTAGATGGAGGTTGGAAAAGTTAGTTATATGGAAGCTTGGGAAATTGACAGTTGGGGTTAGTTAGAGTAGGTTATATGAATGTTACTAATAACTTCTGTTATAGCTGAGCTGGAGGTTAATAGTTAGTAACTATTACTTCCTGTTATGGATGCCAACTGGCAGTTAAATGTTGAATGCTATGTTCTGATATGAATAATGTAGTAACTTTTTATTTTCTTGCTTGAACTGTGGTTCTGAGATGATGATGTATGTTCTGGTTTTTTGTTTTCTTTGTATGGTGCAGGTATTATGGTATAGAGTTTGAATGCTGCAGGGTCGCGGCAAGTTGGTTAAAGCTTGCCATGTGGCTGTTATGTGAAGGTATGGATGGTTATTTGGTCCTTGGATTATATGGCTTCGAAGATGGTATAATTGTTTTTGTTTGCCGCAGCATAGTGGTAATATAGTGTTGGGTGACGTACTGATGATGGACTATTTTTGTAGGCATGTTATGATGGATTTTATAGATGAATGTTTGGATTTCTTATTTGATTTATGTGGAATATATGGTATGCTGTATGGTGCTGATCTGATTTGGATGGTTCGAATGTTTAATGTACAGGCTGCTGGTATGCGGAAGTCGCTGGAAATTACTATGCTAGTGGTTAGGGACTGTTGAATGATCGTTAATTGTTAATAAAACAACTGTTGGTAGAGAAATGTTAACTGAAAGAGTTAGGGTGTTAGTTGTGAATTGTAGGAGCTGTAGAGATTTTTGGTTTTGGACGGTATATGTTTTGAGTCTGTTTTTTGAATGGCTTTATAATGGGTCTGGTTTAGTATGGAACGGTTTATGGTTCAGCTAGAAGTTAGAGAATTTCTCTCCTCTGGTTTTAGTTGGTGGTTTGCTGCACAATCTAGGGAAATGGTTAGTTATGTTAGGTTGGTAAAAAAGGGTTTATGTTAGGAACGTTAGGAAATGATTGAATGAGGGCTGTATGTATTTGGTTCATGCTATATGAATGTTGGTTTGAATGTGTTTTATGTATGATGCAGCTGTTTGGTAAAGTGTAAGGCTGTCTCGACTCATGTACTGTTTTGCAGCAGGTGAAGAAGGAGATGAAGAGCATGGCTTGAAGAAAAATGAGGTCTTAGGATTAGAAGCAATAGTTTTAGCGGCATTTTGGAGTATTTTATTTTGGTGGTGTAATGGATCTGTATGTAATGAACAGGGCTTTGAAGTGTATTTGGAAGATATTTGGATGTTTGAATCCTTTTGCAACCGATTTGGCAAAGTTTTAGATGGAAGTATGAACTGGAATTGAATTCTAATGGTGAAACTTTTGAATGAATTTCTTGTAACGAGTTGGACAATTGCAATGGAGACTCCTTTTTTAGTATGAATTTTTGTACTACCATTTCCTTTTGTAATGCTCTCATTTTTGTCCTTGTTTGTAGTTTCACTTGTAATGCAATAAAACTTGGATTTTGATTTTGATAAAAATTCTGAACATGAATACACTTGAATAGCACTTGAACCATGAATGCTCGAATAGTCCTTGAATCATGGATGAGCTTTCAATTAGAACTTCAATCTCTTTTGCAAACCAAATGACTCATGAAATGAATGGAACTTGACTTAATGGTGAATACTTGCAAGCACATTATGATGAACTTAAATCTCGTAACTTTCATCAACAATCCCATGTGACTACTTAAGAACCTCACACTTATCTTTGAATGCAAACCCACCTTAAATCTTAATGAATAACATTCCAGTCGACTTGCAACTTCAATGGACCCAACTTAATTTGAGTCATCATTTTAATTCAGACTTGTGCGTCAAGAAATTAACATACTTCCTCTTTAAGTTCAACATCTTGTGCTCAGCATAAAAGCAATGCTCTGAAGAAGTCACGAATGAGAGAGCCTAATTTCATGATCCTCAGTTGGAAACTCGGTTTGGCTCTATCACAATAGTTGAAAACCGTAGCTTGGATCCACCATAGGGAAATAAACCCTAATCTCACACTTCACCGTTTGAAACACCAGAAGAATAAAAATTTAATTGACATGCACACCTCAACATGATTAGGAAGCCCTAAGCTTTCAAAATCCTTGATCACATGCCTTTAGATGTTTTACTTAATGAATGGATGCAAGGCCATGCAAATGCCCTAATGAAGGTATGCAGATGAAATGGGAAGTATAAGCCAGTTAGAAATAATGGGTAGGACAAATTTGGGGTATGACAGCTGCCCCTATTTAATCGTCTTAAACCTGAAGGTGAGATTGGCGTTAGCCTTTCGAACATTCGAGGTAGAAGAAGATTAAATATCAAAGTACCAGAAATTTGTCCTAAAGAGAAGATGGTGTAAATGTTATCCCTATTTTTTCATTTTGATATCTGCTGGGGAAAGAGAGTTTTGTTTTTTCTGGAGGAAGGATTTATAGTGAGTAGTGGTCAAATGGTGATAGCTTGTAACGTAGCCTAGGTGCCAATACAAGGTTTTCAAAGAGAATGATTGTTGTACGAAACTATGATTGGAAAGCATGGGTCCGATGGAATGATAAGATTTACTGACTCAGAAATTGAAAGTAAGGGTAAATGGCTCGAAACCGGGGTGGGGTCAACAGATCCATGACTCAAATCTAGGGAGAGCATAACAGACTCAAGACTCACATTCAGGGTAAGATCAACGGACCTACGACCCACTTTGAAAAAGATGAGGATAAGGTCAACGGACCTACGATCCACAAGAATGAAAAAGATGAGGATAAGGTCAACGGACCTACGATCCACAAGAAATGAAAAAGATGAGGATAAGGTCAACGGACCTACGATCCACAAGAAAAAAGATGAGGATAAGGTCAACGGACCTACGATCCACAAGAAATGAAAAAGATGAGGATAAGGTCAACGGACCTACGATCCATAAGAAAAAGATAAGGATAAGGTCAACGGACCTACGATCCACAAGAATGAAAAGATGAGGATAAGGTCGACGGACCTACGATCCACAAAAGATGAGGATAAGGTCAACGGACCTACGATCCACAAGAAAAATATGAGGATAAGGTCAACGGACCTACGATCCACAAAGATGAAAAGATGAGGATAAGGTCAACGGACCTACGATCCACAAGAAAAAAGATGAGGATAAGGTCAACGGACCTACGATCCACAAGAAAAAAGATGAGGATAAGGTCAACGGACCTACGATCCACAAGAAAAATATGAGGATAAGGTCAACGGACCTACGATCCACAAAGATGAAAAGATGAGGATAAGGTCAACGGACCTACGATCCACAAGAAAATGAACAAGATGAGGATAAGGTCAACGGACCTACGATCCACAAGAAAAAAGATGAGGATAAGGTCAACGGACCTACGATCCACAAGAAATGAAAAAGATGAGGATAAGGTCAACGGACCTACGATCCACAAGAAAATAAAGATGAGGATAAGGTCAACGGACCTACGATCCAAAAGAAAAAAGATGAGGATAAGGTCAACGGACCTACGATCCACAAGAAAAAAGATGAGGATAAGGTCAACGGACCTACGATCCACAAGAAAAAAAGATGAGGATAAGGTCAACGGACCTACGATCCACCAAAGATGAGGATAAGGTCAACGGACCTACGATCCACAAGAATTGAAAGAGATGAGGATAAGGTCAACGGACCTACGATCCACAAGAAAAAGATGAGGACCAACAATGAGGCCGGAGCAAGAGAAGATTATTAACAACACTGAGTCTAGGGATTGGGAATTGGTTTTGAAATGGTTTGCCAGGACGGAAGGCAAAGGATACACAACACGGGGTTTGGATCTAAAAGTTTTCCCATACGAGGGGAAGGGACCACGGAGACTAGTGACGACTAGACACGACCCAAAAGAAATAATCACGAAGATGTTGATGCTTGAGAAGCATAAGAATTACATTAATCCCTCAGGCCAAAGGCGGGGTGTAACTCTTTAAGAGCGGCAATCGTTCGAATTGCCACACACCAAGTATGGTTATTCAAACGATTGAAAAATGAGATGGGTTGAATGCCCACCCTCATTCACACTCTAATTTGCACGCAGCACACGGGAAATAATCACGACAAGACTAGTGACGACTAGACTTGGCAAGAAGATGGAAGTAACCACTGGGAATTACGGAGATATTGGTGCTTGCGAAGCATAAGAATTACATTAATCCCTCAGGCCAAAGGCGGGGTGTAACTCTTCAAGAGTGGCAATCGTTCGAATTTCCACACACCAAGTATGGTTATTCAAACGATTGAAAAATGAGATGGGTTGAATGCCCACCCTCATTCACACTCTAATCTGCACGCAGCATACGGGAAATAACCTCGGAGACAACGATTCTGACGAAGAAAGACATTGTATCCGATCCACATTGGGGAGTGAAGATAAGACTTCTTCTAGGGATATATATTACTTCGTGCCTTCTGTGCACATGAAAATTGGCTTATGCATTGATGCATGTTTGAATTTTTATGGCGTAATGCTCCATTTTGATGGATATGCTACGCTTTTGAGGATGCAATGTTATATGCAGTGAATACTATATGCAGAGTGCCAAATAAAGGCATTAGTGAGGTAAACACCAGGGAGAATCCCCTTAGTGTTAAGGACCATGTGGAGGTTCCAATTGATATTGGACTTTGATTTGTAAGATGCACCTTCTTTGACTTGAAGAATAATTTTTTACTTCTCACCATGTGCCACTGCTTGGAGGATTTTCAACTTGAGGAGATTCCCTCGATTCACCATGTTGGGGATGAGAAATTCAGGTAACGAGCCTTGGTTAGGGAAGTAGGACAACTCCTAGGAGAAATAAACTCCTATGCTTGAGGAATGGAACAAACTCTCGGGAGAAATAAACTCCATGCTTGGGGAGAGAATAAGTTTCCAAGAGAAATCCGACGCTTAAAAATAGGCAAGATAACTCAAAAGATTGTGCCCCAAGCTTCATGACCCATGAAGGAATTTCCCCTAAAGGATTCTTGGAGAGATTTGTCGAATCTCGACGTAACTGCCCCAGATTAGTTGAACTCAAGAGAGATTCCTCGACATGATTGCCCCAGATTGATCAAAGCTTAAAGATATTTATCGACATGATTGCCCCAGATATGCTAAATTTGAGAGGTCAAACCTCAACTTAATTGCCCCTGATTAGGTATATCTTACTAGAATCCCCAAACTTTCTTTGTTTTTGAAGTCACACAAACATGGAAACAAACTTTACCACGCTCAACAGAGTCTTCAAACTCTTCCCCTCAGGGTAATCAAAGGAAGCATTAACTATTCATGCCCAACGGAGTTTTTTTAGAGAACCTGCCCCTTGATGGTCAACATTTGAAATGATTGGCTTTTACTCCTCAGAGTTCTCAAGTCTCTCGTACTTTGACATAGTCAAGTTATTCACTGATTCTCACCATGGTAATTTCCTTGATGTTAAGCACATATTTGTATGCAAAAGAATGTTAATTCTAAGAATGATAATTCTAATGCAAAGCCCATGTTAGTCTTGAAGTTGTAAAACTCTTTTTTGTGAAATGAGGTTGCGACCTTTTGTGACTGAATCACTAGTTGACACAACCTCGATTTTTGCATATGGAAGATAAAGCAAACATACGATACCAACATAAATATGTATCACGTTTCATTGGGAGTCAGTTAAACGCTATCTCAACGGAGTGCACTTTCAAAATAAACCCTACTTCAATCAGGACTTTTAAGGGTTGTAACTTGGGCGGGTTCACGGTTTTCAGAAAACAAAGGATTTTTAGGCTCAAAATTATTTGTACCCACCCCCTTCATGATGTTCTCCATTACTAGGTTCAATTAACTCAACATGAGTGTTCATCCCTCACAAGGAATTTTGAAATGGTTGAAGAATCAATGAGGTTTTTTCGGACATGGCGGTCGCTCGCATTTTATTCTTCTGATTCGTTGTCACACGACTTTGTTCTTTTGACGAGGATCTTTATTTTGTAAATCCTTGTTTTTCGGTTCTGCTTTGCTTTTCCTTTTTTATTTCCCTAACTTTTGTCTGGACAAATTCTTTTGAATTTTAATTTGGAGTCCAGCGGGATGCCTGGCTTTTGCCTAAGTCACTTGTTTTCATGTTGTTGACTTAGCGGGCTCTTTTTCTAATTCTCTCTTTTTTTTTTGAACAAGTCGTGTGATGTTGCGTTGCTTTTGATTTGTTTGAAAGATCGTGACTGCCTCACTCCTTTGATTTGATGAAGGATTACCATTGTGGTATCGTCATCTCTTGATCTCTTGATGGAATAAGGATAATCGTCGCGGTCTTGACATTCCTCAACCTTTCGAAGGATAACCATTGTTATATCCTTAGATGCATACCCTTTTGGTGAGTTTTGAACACTCGATCAAGTTAAATGAACACTACCCTGCCCCAAGGTTAAAATAAGGGTTTTTGTGATTAGAAAAGAAACTCCTACTTCGAGGCTCAAAGGGGTTAACGAGGGTCTCTCACCCTTATATCTCCGGTGTTTGGGGATTTGAAACAATGCCTGTACATCCTCAGTAGGGTTTTATTCAAAAGCACACGATTAGAGATTTTGACTTTTATTTTCATCATTCTCCCTCAGCTTTTTTTTTTTTGCCTAAGAAAGCGATTAGTAAAGTTGGTATCGTAATGCCAAAAAACATTTTATGAGTGAAAACGAATGGATTTCTTCAAGACAAACATAAACAATGTATTTTTTATTTTCATTCGACGATTAACAAGCTTTTACATGCTAACAATGCTTAAACAAACAAAGGGAAAATTACAAATGAGAATGCCATAAAGAAACTAAATGAGCGTCATTGTTGAGGAGACTTGACTCCATCTGGACTTATTGAGCTTGAATACTTTCTGCAGTTCCTTCCAAACACTTCAGATTACTTTAAAAGAAAACTCCAACGAAGTCACCCAAGAGTTGTAAACTTTTGCCTTACTTTAGGGATTCGAGCAATGCGAGTGATGCAATGCTCAAGATAAGAGTACGTCTTGCTTATTCCTCGTGCGGGAGCCCCAAGCATAGATGTTGAAGAAGTATTCGCCTTCATAAATGGAAAGAATCTAGTATGGTCATCAAACTCAAGAGAGCTACTTGTGGTGAAGAAGACCCAAAACACGAATCTTAACCAATTGAAATTCTGACAAACGAGGAAGCAACTGGGCACAAGGCAATAGAATCACATCAATTTGTTTCTCACATTATTTTTCTCTCTGTTAACAAGCAAGGGCCACTGAGAAGGAAATCATGAGAAAAGGCAACTGAGATATGAAGTAGAACCTTGAGGATGAGAAGCATTATGAAGAACACTCTTGATTACCACACGGAAGAAGATTGTGACGAAGTCGCATAGGAATTTGTAATGCTTTTAGGGATTCGAGCAATGCAAATGGCACAATGCTCAAGATAAGAGTACGTCTTGCTTATCCCTCGTGCGGGAGCCCCAAGCATAGTCGTTAGAGTAGTAATTTCCATCATACATGGAGGAACCTTGCATGGTCATCAAACTTAGAGAAGCTATCTGTTGTAAGGAAAGACCAAAACACCAACTGAAACACCAATCTCCACGGATACAACTGAGCACAAGAACCTTGAGAATGAGAGATACTTCTACATAACATCTTGATTACTTCTTGGAAAGAAGATTCTGACAAAGTTGCTCGAGAATTTGTGGTGTTTTCATTATTATCATACCAACGAGTTCAAACAAGGAAGTAGCCTTCTACAAAATAGGAAATACTGAAATGAGAATACGGAAATGAAATGATGATTGCCATAGTTGAGGAGCCTTGACTCCATTTGGGCTTATTTTTATTATTTTTTTGTGACACTTTATGGAATACGGACATTCACTTATGCATGAACTCTTCGTTTTATGTGCAGGCCATTTGGAGTGAATGATATTGCTTTGGAGTCAATGAGATCTTGAATTTGATGTTTCAGCGCCCTACAATTCTCAATATCATGACCAGGTGCCCCAGAATGGAACTCGCATCGAGCATTGGCATCAAAATTGGGGGGAAGCTTTTCAGGCATGGACAAATCGCGTAGCTCAACCAACCGAAGTTCAAGCAAACAGGGAAGTAACTGAGCATAAGGCATCGGGATCGGATCGAGAACTCTTTGAGGCATCTTAGGCTTTTTCCCACACATTTGGCTCCCTTGATTCATTCTAAGGACGTGAACAGATTGACGTGGAGGTAACGGCACTTGAGTTTGAGGGGGAGCTCTCTGAGGCATCCCATGAGTGGAAAGAGATCCTATTGAAGAGAAAGAGTCAACAGTTTCTGTTGCAGCAGCAGGGACAACATCACATTCTTTTCTTAGTACCGTCTTCAGAACTTCCATGACCAGGCTCAACTGAGTCTTCAACTGATTGTTTTCCTCTTTTAGTGCATCCTGATTATGGATCAATTCTTGCATCTCCAACATAAGATGACCCATTTGTTCCCTCATCTCATCCATTTCCTCACGGAGTTGTTCCATAGTTGATCTTGGAGTTGTGGCAGTGAGAAGTCAAACCTGTTGTTGATCTTGAAATCTGGATAGAAATGGTCCCATAAGTCTTTGAAAGAACCATGAAATACATGATAGTATGAATGCATGTTTCATTTATGAGAGATCCTAAAGTCTTTTCACACACTTTCATTCTTCTTTTTTGGAATTAAAGCTTCCTTTTTTTGTATAGAATATCTTTTCTTTCTTTTTTTGCTTTTCTATTTCCTTTTCTTTTCTCTTTTTTTGGAAATAGACTTTAGGATCTTTCATAAATGGAGTAGACAAAGCAATGATGTTATGCAATGCAAAAGCATGGGATCCACGGTCCATATAATCTTAGTAACCACTGTACCATCCTCTGAATAACTGATACAGGTCAAATGTCACAGGATCAAAGGTCCGACACCTTTTTGAATACCAGGAAAACCACTAGTTACCAACAGGACAGAATAGTCACCAACGGTACCTGTCATGTATATCCCACCCCACTCACGGGTGAATCTAAGTCAAGGTAGGTCAATGGCTTCCAGCGTTATCAGTTCTCCAGAAACACCATCATTGTCGCAAATACATGCCAACAACGGTATCTAATTTGAACCTCGGCTGGTCGTGGGTCTCATGATCGCAATCAACAGAACCTGACATTCTGTTGGCGTCATGACTATCCACTCTATCCTAGGTATCCTATGTGTCCACTCTGGCCTGGGTATTGGGCCTTTTACCTCACAGAAACAACCCACCCAACCTGCAAAACAAAGCAGAAAAATATGTGGCCCCCACGGGGACCCATAATATAGTCCAGATGCATGATGTGCGAGCAGAAATAAACATGATATGCAAGCATATATACAGGATGAAAGCATATAAGCAAATAAACAAAGAAACACCCAAAGAAAAGAAACAAGCAAAGGCTAGGATCGACTCGCTAAGAATGGACCAGCACAGGTCTATCACATCCCCAGCAGAGTCGCCAGCTGTCGCACGCTCGCGAAAAATGAACAGAGTCGCCACCAATATATTTATCCCATAAGGGAAAGGGATATCAGAAAACCTAGGAAAGAAAGGAACAGGGTCTTGCGACCAGAGAATCTAGGTACGGGAGTCGGTTACGCGAGGGGAAGGTACTAGCACCCCTCGCGCCCATCGTACTCGATGGTATCCACCTATGTTTGTTTCTATCTAAAGGGTGTGTACTATGTCTATGTCTATATATGCGAATGAATGCAAAATGTAGGGAAAAGAAAGAATTGTACTCGCACGGGCCCTACCCCGCTGCCTACGTATCCTTTTCAGGAATCAGAGATACCGTAGCTCGGCTCACGATTTTCTGTTTGTTTTTGTGTTTTTTAGTTGGGCGGAGTTAACGTTCGCGCTCTTGCATAAGGGATCGCCTACGATGCGTTTGAGCGGAAATAACAATGCCCTTAGAAAGAAGGAAAAGAGATTGGTTTGTGTCTTTTAGGGTAGATGAGTGATGAACAGTTCCCAATACCGGGCCACTCACCACTTTCTCTACTTTGTTTTAGTTTGAACCATTGTTAGGTGTTTTAAGTGTTTTTGGTTGTGTATTTTTTAAGGGAAATTTGTTTGCGAGTTGAATCACATAAAATGTATAATGATCGAGAAGCAGATTAGGGAATGAATCCCACTCGCTTCTATCCCATTATGTAACGTTCGAGAAACAGATTAGGGAATGAATCCCACTCATTTCTCTCCCATTAATTAATGTTTGAGAAACAAATTAGGGAATGAATCCCACTCATTTCTCTCCCATCAATTAGTGACCGAGAAACAAATTAGGGAATGAATCCCACTCGTTTCTATGCCACTAAGCGATTGAGAAACAGATTAGGGAATGAATCCCACTCATTTCTCTATCACTTTCTTAATGTGATTCGCATCTTCCTTTTATTAAGTATTTTAAAAGTTGAAAGGAAAAAAGAATGCAATGGGGAACTAACCTATTCTCTAATCTAAGTTATTCTAATCTTCTAAAGTTATGTTAACAATGGGATAGATTCTAAAAGAAGCATTAAAACGGTATTAACAAAGTAGGCCAAAAATATGGCCAAAAACAAGTAACCAAATCACACAACAATTATACGAAACAAATAGCATGGAAATGGTACAAAAGCATAAAGAGAAACAATTCAAGTATTAGTACAAAATTAGTCTAAAAAAAATACTACTATTTTTTATGACCTTTTTAATGAAGGAAATTAAATGTCAAAGTTAATCTAAGATCTACTATTTTTATGAGTTTTCTAATGTTGAGAGATTTCTAATTCAAGCCTAAATTGCACTTAAAGAACCTACATTCTAATAAGCCTAAACTAGTATTTTTTTTATGAGGTTTTTATGTCATTTTACTACCTAAAAATTGAACAAATAATCAATGATTCTAAATGTCATTATTTCCTAAAAATCTAACGAGTAAATTATGATTTTTATTGTTTGATCAAAAAGAGATTTAATAACCAAAAAACTATGTCAATTTCTAAAATCTAATAAGAGAAACATGTGGTCAGGGGGGTGAAAACTGAATTCGCAGTGATGATTAGCAGATGGGCGTAGGGCCCAAACAGGAAGGCCCAAGGGCGTTTTTTGGAGTTCAGTTTGTTGTATGCAAAAAGAGCTATGGGCCAAGTAGGGTGAGGATAGCGATTTGGCCCAAGAGATATCTAAATCTTTGTTTTTTTTGTCCAGCCAAAAATGGTGGTGTGTGGGCCTCCAGAGGGTGATGAACAGCGTTTTGGCCCGAGGATATTTTGTCATTTCTATTATCAGAAAATAAAACAAAAATTAAAAAATAAAAAGAAAAGGAGGAAACGGTGCGTTTTGATATAGTTAAACCGTGTGACTCCCCACCTCCCTCGATATCAGAAAACTTCCTCCCTCTCTTCTTCCCTATCACATTTCTCTCGCCGGAAATCGCTCCGCCACGTCGGAGGCGGCGGAGCTCACCCAATCCCCAAAATATATACCTCACCCTATTCGTCTTTCTACTCTCTTTCCATTTCTTAGCTTCATCTTCACAAGTCATTCCTTCAAATCCCTTAATCTAAGCAAATCTAAAACCCTAGCAATTGGAGAAGTGAAATTAAATGAAACTAGCGAAGGATGCAGATGCGAAACCTTGGGGGAAATAATCAGAGAACACAAATCCACACATAGCATCAAGAAAATCGAAGAAGGGTTGAAGAACGCCTTACCTGCCGGAGTAGCTCCGGTAGCCTTTCAACGGCGGCGAAGATAAAAGAAATCCAGAGATGAGATAATAACTAGCTTCCAGGTAATCTTCTCATCTTCTTCCGGTGAATCGCTATTGTATCTTCTTCTACTTCCTTCTTCCGATTCTTGATTTTAGATTTTCTGTTTTGAATTCTCTTCTGTGTTGTGCGAATTGGAGTGCGGAGAGTGTGAGAATTGTTGAAGGTGATGAGATCGGAGTAAGAGGATGGAGGCTGAGCTCAAGCTTAATCGGAGCTCCGATGGTGGAGCTCCAATGGCTTCTGAAAACCGAGCTTATGGTGAGGGAGATTGGAAAGAGAGATTGAAGAGGGAGAGAATTTGCAGAGGGTTGAATGAGAGAGGTAAAGATGTTGAAGTGTGTATAGGGTGAAGATGTGTGTGAAGACCTTGAATTATGGAGGGAGATTGATTTATATAGAGATTGAGGGGGAGTGAAATCAGTTAGAGAGAGTTTGTTATGAGGTTAAGGGTGAGATTGAGAGGTTAGAAAGTTTGTTACCTCTGTTTCAAAACGGTTTTTTCTGTTATGAGGGGGAGAGTTAGTTACATTCAGTTTTCTGTTATGGATCTGTTAGTAGGTTGGTTATATGAAGTTAGTTACTAGTTTTTGTGAAGTTAGTTAATATAGGTTAGATGGAGGTTGGAAAAGTTAGTTATATGGAAGCTTGGGAAATTGAAAGTTGGGGGTTAGTTAGAGTAGGTTATATGAATGTTACTAATAACTTCTGTTATAGCTGAGCTGGAGGTTAATAGTTAGTAACTATTACTTCCTGTTATGGATGCCAACTGGCAGTTAAATGTTGAATGCTATGTTCTGATATGAATAATGTAGTAACTTTTTATTTTCTTGCTTGAATTGTGGTTCTGAGATGATGATGTATGTTCTGGTTTTTTGTTTTCTTTGTATGGTGCAGGTATTATGGTATAGAGTTTGAATGCTGCAGGGTCGCGGCAAGTTGGTTAAAGCTTGCCATGTGGCTGTTATGTGAAGGTATGGATGGTTATTTGGTCCTTGGATTATATGGCTTCGAAGATGGTATAATTGTTTTTGTTTGCCGCAGCATAGTGGTAATATAGTGTTGGGTGACGTACTGATGATGGACTATTTTTGTAGGCATGTTATGATGGATTTTATAGATGAATGTTTGGATTTCTTATTTGATTTATGTGGAATATATGGTATGCTGTATGGTGCTGATCTGATTTGGATGGTTCGAATGTTTAATGTACAGGCTGCTGGTATGCGGAAGTCGCTGGAAATTACTATGCTAGTGGTTAGGGACTGTTGAATGATCGTTAATTGTTAATAAAACAACTGTTGGTAGAGAAATGTTAACTGAAAGAGTTAGGGTGTTAGTTGTGAATTGTAGGAGCTGTAGAGATTTTTGGTTTTGGACGGTATATGTTTTGAGTCTGTTTTTTGAATGGCTTTATAATGGGTCTGGTTTAGTATGGAACGGTTTATGGTTCAGCTAGAAGTTAGAGAATTTCTCTCCTCTGGTTTTAGTTGGTGGTTTGCTGCACAATCTAGGGAAATGGTTAGTTATGTTAGGTTGGTAAAAAAGGGTTTATGTTAGGAACGTTAGGAAATGATTGAATGAGGGCTGTATGTATTTGGTTCATGCTATATGAATGTTGGTTTGAATGTGTTTTATGTATGATGCAGCTGTTTGGTAAAGTGTAAGGCTGTCTCGACTCATGTACTGTTTTGCAGCAGGTGAAGAAGGAGATGAAGAGCATGGCTTGAAGAAAAATGAGGTCTTAGGATTAGATGCAATAGTTTTAGCGGCATTTTGGAGTATTTTATTTTGGTGGTGTAATGGATCTGTATGTAATGAACAGGGCTTTGAAGTGTATTTGGAAGATATTTGGATGTTTGAATCCTTTTGCAACCGATTTGGCAAAGTTTTAGATGGAAGTATGAACTGGAATTGAATTCTAATGGTGAAACTTTTGAATGAATTTCTTGTAACGAGTTGGACAATTGCAATGGAGACTCCTTTTTTAGTATGAATTTTTGTACTACCATTTCCTTTTGTAATGCTCTCATTTTTGTCCTTGTTTGTAGTTTCACTTGTAATGCAATAAAACTTGGATTTTGATTTTGATAAAAATTCTGAACATGAATACACTTGAATAGCACTTGAACCATGAATGCTCGAATAGTCCTTGAATCATGGATGAGCTTTCAATTAGAACTTCAATCTCTTTTGCAAACCAAATGACTCATGAAATGAATGGAACTTGACTTAATGGTGAATACTTGCAAGCACATTATGATGAACTTAAATCTCGTAACTTTCATCAACAATCCCATGTGACTACTTAAGAACCTCACACTTATCTTTGAATGCAAACCCACCTTAAATCTTAATGAATAACATTCCAGTCGACTTGCAACTTCAATGGACCCAACTTAATTTGAGTCATCATTTTAATTCAGACTTGTGCGTCAAGAAATTAACATACTTCCTCTTTAAGTTCAACATCTTGTGCTCAGCATAAAAGCAATGCTCTGAAGAAGTCACGAATGAGAGAGCCTAATTTCATGATCCTCAGTTGGAAACTCGGTTTGGCTCTATCACAATAGTTGAAAACCGTAGCTTGGATCCACCATAGGGAAATAAACCCTAATCTCACACTTCACCGTTTGAAACACCAGAAGAATAAAAATTTAATTGACATGCACACCTCAACATGATTAGGAAGCCCTAAGCTTTCAAAATCCTTGATCACATGCCTTTAGATGTTTTACTTAATGAATGGATGCAAGGCCATGCAAATGCCCTAATGAAGGTATGCAGATGAAATGGGAAGTATAAGCCAGTTAGAAATAATGGGTAGGACAAATTTGGGGTATGACACCTTTATATTATTTTGAAAATGTGCTTTAAAATGTTAGTGTTGGATTAATTTACCAATGCCTTATATGTTTGTTGATTGTACATGAGTTCCCCCATCACTCTCATGGCGAATACTTGAAATACTCACTTATCTTGCTCGTAATCATCCATATGTGGCAAAAATATTGCTTCAGCTTAGGCCTCATCGTCATGCATCAAGAGACCCAGATATGGCTGATATTGCATGTGGCAAAGCTGTGATGTTTATCAAAGATCAAGTAAACATAGTCGAAAACAATGAAGGATAGATATCCATTCCGTTGCTTATGAGTCTCTTGAAACAACCTTTTTTTTAGGAGAATAGCCTATCTCAAACAGGTGATGATTTTATTTTATTTGAATCTTTAGTGCTTTTTTTTTTCATTTAATTGTAGACTATACTTACATGACATGGTGTGGTTTGGTTCTACTTAAAGTACAACAATATCAAGGAGGCTAGATTATACTGACATGACATGGTGTGGTTTGGTTCTATTAATTTAATTCTAGACTATACTATTACATTTGCTTTGCTTGCACTTATGAGGCAATATATATATGATCTTTGTATTTTCAAAATCGTCTATGAAAAATCAATGTTAGGAACTGTGCAGTTAATTGTTATCTCCTATTTATATTTTCCTTGGTTTTGAGCCGTGCAGTTAACACATGAGAATGAGAAAAAAACACTGGAAGAAATCCAGGTTCTTTGTCCGATATATGTTACTTGCATTGTTTTTCTGATATTCAAGATATATAATTTTTCTGAGCATATAAGAAAGAATGGGAGGCTTAAGGTTTTTGTTTCAGCAGGCATTGACTGTCAGACAGATTTATCAAATCGGTACTATGTACTGGGATGCCAAGTGTGGAACCCAAAGTGTGTCCAATGAGGTAAGTTGTGTTTTTAATTGACTCAGGTAAGTTATCGTTTTTATTGATCTTTCTTACTTATGGAGCTTCTCAAAATTTACAGAGCACTCTCAACACTGTTAGTTTTCATTTCTTTTAATTGTGATGTTGAATTTCAGTGCTGGTGTGATTGTAATCGTGATTATTTTTGAATTTTTAGGAGGAGGATTTGGGTACGATTTCGCTGGGGATACTTTATTTGTCATTTACGTTTTTTTTTGCGTTTGCGTCTTTGGTGGTGCAGATTCTCAGATCTAAGGATGCCTTGATTATTAGAACTTCTGGTTATTGGCTCTACTTGGCTGCAAATTTGAAGCCTAATTGGTAACTACAAGTGCCAGATAACTTGTTTAGATATGATGTCCTTAATTTTTGTAACTCCAAAAAAATGGTGTCTGTAGTCTTTTCTAATTGACTAGTTCTTTCTTTTTGTCAAACACAAGTAATTGTTTGGATTTCTTGATATGCTAAAGTAGATGTGCATAATGTTGAGTTGTTACTGTTAACTTCTTAAAAAAGTTTGTACTCTTGTAGGTAAATGATCCACCTGTTAGGAATTCACAGGAGGCTTTAATGATGGAGATGTGTGCTGCTAGGATGGTAAGACCACATATTCTTAAGCTTCTATGCTACTATGACTCGTCTCTTTCCAATTATTGGACGAGAGAGGTGTATTCAAATCACTCTTCTCTGTCGAACCTTTTGCTCAGTTTTTTAATGGTGAATGACACAGGTCCAAGCAGCTGATTCTCTACTTAAATTAGTGTCGGAGCTGAAGCAAACTGCAATATTTTTAGGATTTGCTTCCCTTAATGACCATGTAGAACAAAGAAAGGTTGAGTTTAACCAACTTGCAGAAAAAACATACCACACACTATCTAGGATTGGAGAGGAAGCGGCAGCTAGCCTGAAAGAACTTGAGTTCCATTATTCATCTTCTTCACAGAAGACTGTTCAAGATATACAACCTTAATTGAGACTCTATCAATGCTGCTTGCACCTGTCACTTGATTTAGACATAATCCTAAGAGACAAAATCAAATGATAGTCCACTATAGCATAACTAATTAGTTTTTGTCCCATAAAGAAAACTATTTTTTTCTTAATTATAATTAATTATACTACATTCAACTTTATGGCAGTATTTAGTTGCAAATAAGGGAGACTTGAATTTCTCCTAATAAATTTATAATATAAAACTAATTAAAACCATCATAAAAAACAGTTGCATATTAAAATAATTTTAATTCAAATTATTATGCATAGTTTGAATAAGAAAATAGTAATTTGAAAAAAATTCTCAGTAACAAAAACAACAATAGAAATCAAAATCTATGAAAGTGAAACAAATCAAAATCACAATACCAATCAAATTTTATATAATTGTTCATAAGTTTTTTTTTCTTGTTTTGTGACAACTACAAAAGTTCCTGTTTTTTTTAATAAAATTTCAACAAACATTAAAATCATATAATACAATACGAAATCAAATGACATATTTAATTATATTAATTTTAAAAAAATGAGGAAAAACAAAATGATATAATAATGAGGTGTTATTAATAACAATTATTAACTTAATTAATTTAAAATTAATTCCGTTATGACTAATAAATTTATCATAAAGATTCAATAATTATTGTATCCTATTCCTATTTATTGCCATAATTTCATAAGACAAACGAATTTAATTCATTTAAATTCAAATTCAAATTGGTATTCATACTAACCGTTAAAATTAAATTCTAAATAAAATAATTAAATTATATTAACATGAAAAAAAACAATTAAATTTGAAAGGACCCTCTTTTAGGGGTGATCAAAACCAAACCAACCCAATAGAAAACTGCAAACCAAATCAAACCAAACCGAAACCGCAAAAAACCGCATTTGGTTCGGATTTGTTTGGGTCATCTTTTAACAAAACCGCATGGTTCAGTTTGGTTTGCGGTTTGTATTTTATAAACCGAACCAAACCGAATCAAACCGCATTATGTTACAACCTAACTTTTACTTAACTCACATCCAACCCAAACTTAAATCTATAATACCTTAATCTTATGATCACGAACAATTTTCTCATCCTTACACATGATTTTAGTCCCGATCTTCTCAAATCTCTAATAGCATTATCGCTTTTTCTTTGCCACATACATCTTCCCTCTTTTTCTATAATCTTTACTCTCTTATATTCTATCTTTTTCACCTTCTCATTTTTATGCAAATGTTCTCTATTTCAGTTTTGTTTTTATCGCACATATTCTTCTCTAATCTCTCAACTCTTTTGTTTTTTCTTTTTCACATTCACTAATCTCTCGTATCTTCTATTTTTTTGTTTCATTCTAATAATTTTTATATTATTTTATATTATTATTTTATGTTTATTATTCCACTTTTTCTAATTTAATTTTTACATATTAAATAGAAAGTTATTGTCAAAATATGACGGGTTTTGTTGTTATTTGATAGTGTATGAATGTCTAAATACAAAGTTATGTTATCATCTATATGTATATGAATGGTTCAATAAAATATTTCTAAAAAACCGAACCAACCGCACCGAACCAAACCGCATTAAGTTGGTTTGGTTTGGTTTGGATTTTTTTTAAAAGCCAACCGAACCAAACCAAACCGCACGATTTTTTCTCTTGCGGTTCGGATGATTTTTTTCGTCAAAACCGCCCAAACCGCACCGCGATCACCCCTACCCTCTTTTATATACAACAGGTCTAATCTAATCTCTGCTGAAAAGCATATACATGTAAGTCATGAATTTCACAATTCATGAATGTTGGTCCGTAATTATTCTCATACTGAACTAAAAGTATTTTCTTTTATCTTTTATACTTTTATATTACATCACATACATTATTTTTCTTGTATTAAAATCATTTTTTTTGATAAATACATATATTGTTTCAATTAGATTAAATACACGTTAATTCTAGGAAAAACATAAAGCCCTCATGATAAATGGACATTGATATAATTGCTTATCTATCATATAAAAAATTTGATTGTTTTGGAAATTCCAATTATGCCCTGCTACTCATTTAGACTGTCACATGGATGCTCTCATTGCACTTCTTTCATTTGTTACCCAATGTATAAACTTATTCATTATTTTTTATTTGCTTTCTACACTATTTTTTGAAATTGATATATCAAAGTCATAATATAATATTAATTATTTTTATTACCTTCCTAATGCAAAATTATGTAACCACATACTCAACCTATATACTACTTCTTACATTTTTCATTATCTTTCTCAACCCTCTTATCTCTCCCTTATTCTCACTTCTCTCTCTATATTTTCTCAATTTTATGCATTTCTTTTACTTCCATATTTTCTTTTATTAATTCTTCTCTAACCTAAATCCTAATCAACTCTTCCATTTTTGTTTGTAAAATATAATATTATTATCCAATCTCATTAATTTTTAATATTATGTTTTTTTAATCATTTTTTACTTTATATTTTTTTATATTATAAACAATAACGACTTAATTTTTTATTTATCTTTATCATATTTCACCTTATATTTTAAATTATTTTATTTTTACTATTTTAATCAATATTTTATTATTATATAAAAAGTAAGATATTTAATTGATAATATTTGTTTTTTATATCTAAATCTGATTAAATCTTATAAATGGACCTGTTATTGGTTTTTTTAAATGATTTTAAAAGATATAATACATTTACTACAATTATGAATAATCTTATTACACATCAAATATGATTCATTAAATTTTAATTTAAATTAATGATAAAATTTGAATTTATTTTTGCAAATATTTTTCTCCGTTTTATCTCAGAGCCCCTTTGCATTATTATAGTCATGATATATAAAGAAGACATTCTCATATATATATATATATATATATATATATATATATATATATATATATATATATATATATATATATATATATATATATATTACAAAAGTTATTATTACATTTATCAAAGTTATTCGAAACTGATTATTTCAATATTTTTTAGCCCTGAGTTTCCAAAATTCTTACTTTTAAAAAGAAAAATAATATATAAGAAAATTCATGCTTTCAAAATGATATTAAATTTTGTTTTGGAATTAATTTTAGTGTATAAATTGGTCATGCAAAAATAGATTTATTTTTTACAAACCTTTTTTTTAATATAAATATTTAATAATTATAGTCTATAAGTTAATTAATCGTAATCTTGACTTAATTTTAGTATTTAATAAAAGAAATTAATTTTCAATATGAGTTATTTATACATGAATAAGAAAACAAATAACAAATAAAGTAATAAAATTGTAATATTTTCAAAATAATCACTTATTTGATTTTATTATTTTGAACTTAATAGGAGCTTATGATATGGAGGAGAAAGTATACGTGTATCATATTAATAAAAGCCCTTAAAATGCTTTATAATAAATAACAATTAATATTAGATTTTTTTTGACATTGTTATTGATGACATATATGTCACGTGAATCTATGGACCTGGTCCCCATACCGTGTCAGACTCCCTTCACTTCAAGCCACCCATTTTCTCCTCTTTACACTCCACCCCATTTTTCAAAACAATTTCATAATTCTTTTAATCCCCCACGACTTCTAAGGTCTGTACCACTCCACTCACTTATTCATTCAACTCTTTATTCCAACACCAAACCTTTATTATTGTGTAAAATTATATATATATATATATATATATATATATATATATATATATATATATATATATTAAGAGGGTTATTGATTTCATGTACATATATTGTATTTTTTTGGAACTCGCTTCTCCACTAAAGACTGTCGCATATTCATGTATATACATTTGTACAAAAATATGATTGCTCAGAAAATTTGTAAACACAGCCATTTCTTACTGTCCAGGTTTCCAACACTGCTTCAGGTTAGGCATTGATACATTTTTTTATCTGGGTACATGTAAAGTTGATTTTTTTTATGCTCAAGTTGAACAGAACATCAAGTTTTTGGCATCATTTTGCTGACCAAACTTTAGGTACATTAATTTTTTGTACAAAGTCATGGTTTCACATACTGTTAACGGCTATGGCTCCTTGAATTTTGATTCTTTTTTTATATAATAATGAGAGCCACTTTATTGCATTATTCTTTCCCACTTTGGTTTTGAGTATGCTATGTGCCTTGCATATGTGATTTTATTACATGAAGGTGTTGCTTTATTTGTTTGTTGAGTATGGTAGAAATTGCAACCATGATTAGAGTTTGGATTGTGCTATTAATGGCTCTTTCGAATTTCGTGGTCTCTTCTATTGTGATTGGCTCAGATAATTCGACAGTACCTGAAGTTTTAAATATTGGGGCTCTCACTGCAAGAAGATTCAAAATACCGAGGCTTTTTGTTGCATGATGCCCCGTCATCAAATGTTGAACCATAAATTGGAAGACAATTCAAAACCAGCCTTTTTTTGCATTTGAAGAGTTGTGATCAAAGAAGAATCAAATATTGTAACTAACATTAATCGGAAAAAAATTGAATTATTAAACCCATTATTTACTCTTATAGAAAAACATAGTTGTAGTAAGAATATTTTAGATGTATGGGTAGGGATACATAAATGCCACTTAAAGAGTCAGTACATATTGAGTTTCATAGTTTACAAGAAAATATAGGCAAAAGCACTTGAAAACATTAGAAAAATATTTGTTGACCATCCAGTGTTGTACTAAATATCTATATCTAACTGAGTCATAATTTTTCATACCACCACTTAACATATACAAGAAGTTTGCAATTTTTCAATTACTTAAAATCTCAACCAATGCAACGGAAAGAAATAATGCTTTTAAATTAATTTCCATCTATGCTTTCCTATTCTTATAAATGGGAAAAAGTGTATTACTCATACTAATATTTTTATAAACAGTGTGGGATCTCATTGGCAAACAAATTTTTTAATTATTTATATCCCAAATAATGATTATTAATTTTAATTAAAAAAATATATTAAAAAATGCACATCTAATATTCAGAAACAAATGTACATCTGAAACGGGACATGAAGTTATTGATCAACATATTAATTATTAACGGGACATGAAGTTACTGATCAAAATATTTTTTTAACGGAACATGAAGTTACTTAATGTTGATTATTTATTTCCCAAATAATAATTATTAATTTTAATTTAAAAAATTTTAAATTACAAAAATGTACATCTAATATTCAAAATAAAATTATATTTGAAACGGGACATGAAGTTATTGATCAAAATATTGATTATTAACGGGACATGAAGTTACTGATCAAAATAATTTTTTATAAATTATATCTTCAATTACTATTTTTTCACGGGTAACCAGATATTTTTTATTAAAAAATATACATTTGAAACAAATGCGCGTCCCGTATCAGAACTCGTGCGAACACACGGGTTTGTTACTAGTAATCACATTGAATACAAAACAATTACATCGGTAAGATAAAATAAAATAAAAAAGTCAGGGAGACATAGTATCATCTCACCTAACAATGCCCCCGCATACCCACTAAGAGAATAAAATTGGACACATACTGCCTATGACCTTCAGATGATGATATCAATACTTATCTACAAGCCTATAACATTCCGACTAAATCACGTAAAAATGAAACGATAAGATTTCTGTTAGACGATAGGACTGGTCTAGAGGGGGGTGAATAGACCACCTTTTTCCGACTTAAGAAAATTTTAGCTATTTGAAACGTGACTTCCCTGAATCACTTAATCGTCTAAGATGATTATGTTATCGGGGACCAGATATGTGCACTAAACTGAACGGATGAAAATGTCAAGTGATGAATTACGTTTTAACGAATATCTCGATTGTCTCAATTACACACTATATGGTATATTACTCACAATGAACGTTTTCACTAAAATATGAACAAAATTTTGATTGAGTAATTTTATCGAACACTTGGTGATCGATATTTTACCTAACCTTAGTTTTTGTTCAATAATGGAAATAAACGAAAACAAGTGAAAATGCGATAAAGTAAAAGCGATAAGGAACACGATATTTGTTTAGGCAGTTCCTCTATCGTCCTCGCAGGAGTACGTCTGCCCCTAATTTCAAATGAAATTAGGAAAGTTTTATTTGATTGCAAAATGTTTAACAAGGATAGAAAGTACCAATCACCAACTACACACATGCAGTAAAATTGAAATACAATTCGATCCTCCCCTTGATTCAAGTCGAATCAAGTCAATGTCTAAGATCTTAACGATCAAGACCCCGATCGTTCCTTTCTCAATCCTCCGGTTGTAGCAAGTTTGTTGAGTAGATCTTCAATCTCTCAAACCCTTATGCACGGCTGAATTGATTACCAAAGCGAATCGATCGTCAAAAACCTTCGAACAAAATCTTTGATGAGGAAGGAAAAACCCTAAGGTTTTATACAAGAAACACCCTCAACAATCTTCACTCGAACAAGATGAATGTCTACCGTCGAATCTCGAACAAGACAAACTCTACCGTCGAACCTTATCAACACACGTTCCTTACTTCGATCGAGAAAGATGATTATGTGTGATTCTCGATCAATAAGCGAAAGGTTGAAGATGAGAAGAAGTTGAGTCTATATTTCACGTTTCTTGTTAAATTGCTTGAGAATGACCACTTGAGTATTTATAACACCTACAATGTATAAGCCAATTGGAAAACAGGATTTATTAGCGATAGGTCGACCTGCTCTCTGCATAGGTCGACCTATTGAATGCTTTGCACCTGAAAAATGAGCCATGTGTGACACTTACGTCGACCTAAGGGGTCGGCGTGCGCATTCCCGTGAATTTCCCAAAAGTCCATGCGTCGACCTAAAGAGGCAATGCGTCGACACATTCTATTCTTGCACTTGAGTAGCCAAACTTTGATGCGTCGGCCTGAATGATCGGCGTGCGCATTCCAGTGAATTCCTCAAAATAGGAATGCGTCGACCTAAGAAGGTAATGCGTCGACGCATTCAGCCTTCACCTGAATTTCTTCAAAAGGGGCTTGCAATAGGTCGACCTATGATATGTGTGAGTCGACCTATTGGTGTTTTGTGGAAAAAAATGCTTGTCTTGGTTGCATGTGCTTGATTTCTATGTTTCCACTTTAAGTTGTGGTTGATTCACAATATTTTGACAGCATTAAAACAACACCTTGCCCTCACATACTCCCCCTTTTTGATGATGGCAAAATTTGTGAATTGTCCGAAATACAGGCTCCCCCTTTCGGTATGCTCCCCCTTTCTTGGTGCTTTTGTTTTCCATTGCTTGTTGATTCACTCATTTTTCTCCCCCTTTGACAATATCAAAAAGCGATAGGTAATGTTATACATATATGGCGGAATATCATAACTCAATCTTGATCATTACTAAGCCCTTTTGCAATCATAATCAAAAAGCCCTCATTCACATAAAACAATGCTTAATGATAAAATAAGCGGCAATCATAACATAAATAGCTAAACGCATAATGAGCACATAGCTCAATTCAAATCCTTACACGAACACAAAGTACGGTAGAATTTTGTTCAGCATAAGATAAAATAAAACCACATAATACACAACAAGTGTTCATGACAATATGTAAATGGTGAATGCAAAAAAAATTCAAAAGAGAACACTAGGCATTTGTATCATCATCTCCTTCTTGAGCCGATTGTGGTGGTTGAGCCGAATGAACTGGAGGAAATGGGTAGTGTTGCATGAAGGCACTTGTGAAGGAGGAGATTTGGTTGCTCTGTGCATCCATCATACCATAGAGCGTGTTGTACCTTTTCTCTTGAATTATGGAGTAGGCGGTAAATTGAGCACCTTGCTCAGTGACACGAGTGGTCAGAGTGGTTAGGCGCTCATTCATCAAAGTTTGATTTTCAATTTCTTGAAGACGCATAGCCTCCATCAACTGTGTAATGTTGGAGCCGGCAGTTTGAGCACCCACATCTTCATCTTCATCTTCACCTGCATTATCTTCCTCTTCATCAATGTTCATTTCATCCTCATCTTCTCTATTGAGATCCAGATTGTTGCCTCGTATGACAGCACCATAGGCCCCCGTGGCGCGATTGTAGAAGAATCCCATCATATTCAGTGTCTTCTTTGTGAATTCTTGGTCAATGGATATGGTCTTCTTTGGAAGCCGCTGAGATGGAATGTTGACTTTGTTAAGCACCCATTGGATGAGATGCAATAGCGGTGCCTCTACCTGATTTCTTTAATTCAAACATACGCTTCACAATAAAATGGGGCCAATTAACCGGAATTCTGCTCTTGATCAACCAAACCAAGTACACTTCTTGTTGGTCAACACGAGAATATCCACCTTGTTTAGGTCGGGTGATGCGTGCCACAATCCATTGTAGAATTCTGTCAACAATATTTAAGAGACCTGTAGTAGCAGACCGAGGAAACAAATTGATTTGAACTATATGGTCAGCATGAGGGTGCCTCAACATGTCGTTCAGAGCAACATTATAGTCAAATTGAGTCAACACATTTGTATCAGTTACCGTGACGGTATTCTCACGGAGTGGAAATAGACCCAATTGCCTCCAAGTGTTATCGGTGATGGCGTATGTGGTTGTACCCATCTGAAAGTTGAAGGAACTACCTTGGAAGTGTCCTTGCATACCATTATAGAAAACCCTTACCAAATCCTCATTGTACTCATGGCTTAGTTCAAGAAAAGTGCCCAAATTTTGAGCTTCAAGTAGTTCCATTACCTGTTGAAGATGAAGTCTTCGTAGAGTTCCTGTGAACAGCATGAATTGTTTGATGACTTTTTGGTTTCTGAAATGGGAAGAGTAGGATTCCATAAGAGCATCAGGAATGAGGGATAAAGCATCCTCTACTTCAGGTTGTTGTTGAGAGGAAGAATCTTCTCTGCTTGCTCTCTTTCTTAGTGATTTATGGGAAGCCATGGATGAGTGAGAGAGAGGAGATAAGTTATGTTTAGGGTTTTTGGGAGAGGGTCGGCGCAAGAGGAGAAGGAAGATATTGAAATTGCTTTGTGTTCCCTTTTTAAAATGTAACCTAATTTTGAAATTCTGCGAACGATGCGTCGACCTATGCAGTGGATGCGTCGATGCATTAGCCTTAAATTTTTAAAATTTATTTTTGAGTAGGTCGACTCACATAAAGAGTAGGTCGACCTAAGGCTTGCAAATTTCAAAATTTGGCTATATGCAATGAATGTATGCATGTTATGACCAAATCTTGCATAGAATAAACATATTGATGAGCACATTTCAACTTTACCATAGTGATACATTACCATGAAGTGAATTTTAAGGTTGAAACGATATTACCTTTACACAAGGGAGATGAGAAACAAGCCCTCACATATCTTTTAATGAACACTTCAAACATTGTGAGAGCATAGATAATGATAATAAATAAAGCATATGCAACTACTCATAGTTGCAACCTATCCGATATATCAAGGACGCCAAGTTCCCTATGGATGTGAAAGAAGGGCTCGATAGCTAGTAGTTTTGTAAAGATGTCGGCAAGTTGATTTTTTCTATCAACATGCTCAAACACTACATCACCCTTCTCAACATGATCCCTAAGGAAATGATGTCGTATTTCTATATGTTTAGTGCGAGAGTGTAAGACCGGATTTTTGGTTAGATTGATAGCACTTGTGTTATCACAAAAGATAGGAATATGATCAAGCTTGACATTGAAGTCAAGTAATTGTTGCTTGAGCCAAAGTATTTGAGCAAAACAATTACCAGCCGCCACATATTCCGCCTCGGTGTCATACCCTAATTTTTGACCCCCCTGAGATGACATATCTTCAGGATTTTTCATCAGGTCAAAACAAGTACCCAGAGCAGTCATTTCTCCATCTGGTACCTAATCGAGGATGCTCAAAGACAAGAAAGCTCAGGCAAAGGATCAATCAATACAAAGACTAGTCTCTAATACAATCATGGGGCTCAAAAACTTCACTTTTCTCATCTATGATTGATTAGACATCCAGTCATATGAGTACAGGTTTACTCAGGTCACCAGACTAGGGTTTTGAGCCTATCAAGGACTGAAATCAGGGATCACATTTGGGAAACCCTAAAAAACCTCAGAGGGTCATTCAAAGACATCAATCATCTTCAAATAACTCATATTACAAGATCTACTGGACATCACACTTCAATTCAAAGTCTACAGTCATTACTTTCACATGGTCGACAAATTAGGGTTTTGACCTAATTCACCAAGATAGTTGACTTTTGATCAGGGCATGAATCCAAAACTCAAGACATGATTCAAGGATCTCTACTACCTCCATATAATCCATTTATATCATCCATTTGGGGAGAAGATCTTATTTCTACACAAAAGCCCAAAAATTCACTTTGTCAGGAAAAAGTCAACTGTGAAGGATCATCATTGACTTTTAAGGTTTTTGGTCAAAAAATGACTTTCAAAGATCAATATCATCAATATATGGATGTCAAAGTCATTTGGCCAAAGAAATTCAAAGAAATTCATCAAGGAGCGAAAAGTCGGGAATTAGGGTTTTTGAGGGCATGGTGAGATCTCAAAATTTCACCTACATAACTCAAAAAACTTCCAACATGAAAGTTGTAGATCTTGCCAAATAAAACAACATCTTACAAGGGAACTTTTTTCAAAAGATCAACCATTTATGAAGTTTTGGAAATTTTGAAGTTTAGGTCATAAACACTTAGAAATTTTTCTAAGTGTTTTAACCTAGTTTTCTTCCAACTTTGGCCTCATTTTTCACAAATTTCCCAAAGGATTCTGAAGAAGACATAAACTAATGATTTAAAGTAGATGTTTAGGGCTTTCCAAATTATGTTCAACCTTCTCAAAATTCAATTTGAGCTAAGAGTTATGCTTGTTCAAAGTTGGCCTCATGAAGTGAAATTATAGGTCATGCATCATTTTGGAACTTTGAAGTTTTGTGCACATGACCTCAAATACATATGCTACATGACCCATAATACATCTGCAAACATGCCATGCATTCATTTTCACCATGCCATAAGAATTGAAGAAGATTCTAAAAACAAGAACATGTGATTATGTAATGATTACATTTGTGAATTTATGGCAAATTGATGAATCACCCAAGGAATCTTCTCACCAACCAATTAGAGCTCATTTCTGGCTCAGAATTGTCCCCTAAGATCAAGCAAAATCGAGGGCTAGGGGATTGATCAAATGGAATCAAAATTCCCATCATTGCATAAGAGATATTTGCAAACTTCCTTCATGGCTAAGAAACCAAATCAACTTCACTAAGGAAGCTCACTACTCTGCAGCTATACTGATCCATTTGCCTATAAATACAGATGCATTCCTCATTCAAAAACACACAAAAGCAACCATATTACTTGCTTTCTCTTTCTCTTCTCTTGTTCATTGTTTTTCAAAGTTCTTTGGCAAGAAGAATCGATTTCTTCAAACCAGAGCTTATCTTTGGGAAGTGAGCATTCTAACATCTCAAGGGAGGTCATTTGAGGTGATCCAAGCACCTGGATCACTTCTGTAGGTGGAGGAACACCATTGTTGCTCTCACTTTGGAGCATCTGCAGTTGGAGGTCCATGGAGTGATTCAGAAGGTTTCAAGCCAAGCCAATCATCCAGACACACTCCTCAGGTCATAGTGGAGCTAACCAGATGGCTGCAGCTCATCTGTAACTCCAAATTCAACAACCTCCATGTTCACTTGAAGCTGAAATCGAGGGAGGTCCATAGAGCAATTCAGAAGGATTCAGGCTATAATAAACATCCAGTTAGCATCATTGAGTCTCAGGGAAGCTATTGAGATCATTCATTCAAGCCCAGGTGCTCTCAATCATCCTCACGACCTTCAGTTTCAGAGGTAAGTTTCTGAACCTCACCTCTTTAATTTAAGCACTCTTTGTGGTAAAGCTCGATTCTATCTTGTTCAGCATCATCAGAGGATTGAAAACCCTCTATCATCATTCATTTATTCATCTTGTGCATCATTTAATTTTAAAATTAGGGTTTATGTGTTCTTCGTGTTCATACTGAAATTTGTTAGTTACACTTAAAATAAATGAATTCTGAACCCATGGCCATATTCCTCGTCCAAAAACAAGCAAAATTGATGTTTACATCATACCATTTGGTTGAGAAACCAGAGAGTTAGAAATTTGAATTCTCACGAGCTCAAGGAAGAAGATGACCATGGTGGCGCGCAAATTTGAATCTCCTGGGTCTTTTTAAAATATAATTAATTCGTTGCGTATGTTATACAAACTGAGCGCGTAGCTCAGTTGGTCAGGTTTTGGTGTGTTGGTTACAAGGGCGTGGGTTCAAGCCCTCTAGGTGACAAAACCATATTTTTTACCACTTTTCCCATTTAATTTCTTCACAACTTTAACAAATTATTTAACCTACCAAATTAATTTATTTTCACTTCATTTTTCACACACTCTTTATTTAACATATCTATTTTGTGAATAATCAAAAAAAATCATAAAAATATTATTTATTTCATGTATTTTAATTAGGTTTAAAATAGTATGTTTTTAAGTGTTTTCTTAAATACTTTAAATATATATATTCACTTTGATTTAACCTAATCATTTTATAAATAAGTTTATGATAAAACCCTAATTGTTTAGGTCTTAATTAAGTAAAAATCTTTATTTTTACTTTAATTAAGTTGACTTTTGTCAATTTTCAAAGCTGTTTCCAATCTCCGAATAAATCAAAAGATTAGGGTTTTCAAACAACGAGACCTTGTATCATTCCAAATCATTTTCAAACTGTTTTTATAACCAGTACTGTAAAGTACTGGGCCTCTAATAGAGTGTAAGTCCCAAAAACCTTCTCTTCTTAGCTTGTTTTCAAAACTGTATTTTCAAAATCTTCTTTCTGTTTTCAAAACATTCTTCTGGTATTTGAAGGGCATTATTCCCGGTGAAACTCTTCAGATACCTATGTGACCTTTGTCCATCTTCACTTCTTCTGTTTTCAAAAAACCATTAACTGTTTATCATATATATTCAACTGTTATCAACAAAACAACAAAAATACTGTTGAGGCTCTGTACATACTTCTTCAATGGCCTCCACTCCATCCAGGTTAGGCTTTACAAGCTTTCAATTTACAGTCTTTGTTTAAATTACTGTCAAATATAAACTGTGCATATATTAGTTTAGAACTGCGTTTGAGTATAAACCTTAGGACAGTTAAACTATATATATATTATAGGAATATGACCTAGGATTGAGAATGTCTTCCCGGTGAAGGCTCTTTCCTAATTAGAGATCTGTAGTTCAAACCCCCCAAGATGAATTATTCCCGGTGAAACATCTTGGCAAAAACCTTAGAATCCAAAAATAATAGGACACATCCACCCAAAGAGGAATTATTCCCGGTGAAACCTCTTACCCATTTGCTTAGAGCCAAAATAAGTTCAAAACTACATAGCTTTCTCTTGTGCTATAACAAGGACCCTCGATTAGCCTCCTCTTGGGCTTTGTACAAGGACCCACAGGCTTCTTAAAAGCATTTCCAGCTTCCTCTTGAGCTTGTATACAAGGACCCATCAGGTTTCTTATAAACATAGGAACAGGTCTTTAGTCACCTTTTAGCCTACCCTGGTGAGTTTCTTCCAATTTAAACCAGACTTTAAACAAGCTAAGTTTGTCTCAATTTCACATTGAGTACATTTTTGGAATGAGAGACATGGACAGTCTCTGTCACCCTTATCTTCATCAATCTTCCTTAGCAGAGTCTAGGATCTATGTTTGGTCACCCTCAGCATTGAGTCAGCCTTCATCTTGGGCTTTAAACAAGAAGTCTCACTAGATAATCTTTCTGCCAATCCTTTCATCCCTTAATAATTAATGGAGTGCTACCCAAATCAATCACTTTAGTCAAAACCCCTGGAAAGGGTTAGCCTCCAACATCTGTCTAAAATGTCAAAATCCCTGGAAAGGGTTAGCTTCCACACATTCCTCCATTTTAATAAAAACCCCTGGAAAGGGTTAGCCTCCAAAATTAATTAATAAATAATTTCATTCTCTTAGGAGATAATTCCCCCCAAAAGAGTCAAAACCCCTGGAAAGGGTCAGCCTCCAAAAAAAAACATGATAAAGTCATTCTTTTAACAGACAAACTCACCAGCTGAGTCAAAATCCCTGGAAAGGGTTAGCTTCCAAAGAAAAACAGTCTTTTAATAAATAAAACCTCCTCAGTAGAGTCAAAACCAATAAAAACAGTTAGCCTCAACCTTGGGCTTCATACAAGGCACCCAAACAATAAAACTCCCCTGTCAAGAGTCAGCCTCAACCTTGGGCATTGTACAAGGCAGATAATAGAGTCTCCCCAGTGAGTCCTTCATCACCCAGTAGCCACAACCTTGGGCTTTGTACAAGGCAGATAAACCATATCTTTCATGTGTCAAAGATTCCTAACACCCAGGATCTTTTCCCCATAGAGTCATCCATACTCAATTTAAAAAAGAGTCCGCCACAACCTTGGGCTTTGTACAAGGCAGAAAATAATGTTTTCCTTAGCTAGAGTCAGCCACAACCTTGGGCTTTGTACAAGGCACATAAAATAGAGTCATTCATTCAATTATCCTCAACAGTTAGCCACAACCTTGGGCTTTGTACAAGGCACACAAATAGAATCTCCCTAAGTAGAGTCAGCCTCAATTCTGGGCTTTGTACAGAACACAAAAATACCCTGTAATTAATCCCCAGTGGAGTCATCTCCCAGAGTCAATAATTAATTAATCAATCAAAAAGCCTCAAGCTTGGGCCTCATACAAGCCAGCTAAAGTCAAATCTTTTATACAGTAGATAGACATAGCTTATCTCCATAGAGAGATATTTTTACTACTCTACCACATTCAAACAAACAAACATTTCATTTCAATTTTAATCAAGTCTCCCATTTAGGATTTTGAAAGGCATGAGCTGGCAGTAAAACCCAGACATGTGGTAACTTTCCCTAATTTGGATGAGCATCTTTCTTTCATTTAAGAGGCATTTGACTGGTATACTTGCACATACACAAGTAAGGTCCCCCTCTTGAATGAAATGAATTCAGTTATTCTGTCACTCCTTTAAATGTTTGTGGTAGAATAGTACAAATACCTCTCTGTAGAGATAATTTCATGTCTCTTTACTGTAAACAGAGATTTAATTCCAAGCTTCAACCTTGAGCTTCAGGCAAGGCACCAAAAACATTAATTTCCCTAGTTAGTTCCCCGAACTACATTAAGCTCTGACTTCCACTAGGGATATGTAGGCATGAGGTTCACAAGGAATCTCAGCGAGCTAATAAAATACCAAAAATAGTCAGTCTGTCTGTCTGTCTGTCTTTCTTTAATCAATTCAATTCTCTCTCCTAACACAAAGGAGAAACTTTCCCAATCATTAGCAATAAACACAAACACAATGACACAGAGAAGGTTCCTGTAGAGTACTACAGATATGTAGGGTGTTTAAACACTTCCCTATGTATAACCGACCTCCCGGACTCCAGAATTTCTAGTCTAGGTGTAAATCCCCACACTTAGCAAACTCCTAGGGTTTAGTTGAGATCTTTTTTCCCCTTTCCTACTCGTAGGACCAATAAGAAAGTTCGTGTGATATTGTAGGAAGAACTGAAACAAAATTCATCCCACCACGGGCGCATTCTCCTTCCAAATTTCGCGTGAAGAGTTTAGCGTGCCGTCCTCCCAAGTGAAACGGGGAGGTAAAAGAAAACGACACCACACTCGGTGGTTGACAAAGCAACGGACACTTGTTTCTTGCTATGCCAACTAACCAAGGAATTTGAAAAGAAGTGACATGTTCCACTAGTGCTTTTCCTATCCAATTTGCTCCCGGCAAAGTCGGAATCAGAATATCCAACCAAAGAGCAATCACTAACTCTGGAGAACCATAAGCCATGCTTAGTTGTACCTACAAGATACCTAAGTATGCGCTTAACGACTTTTAAGTGACACTCCTTGGGACATGATTGATATCTTGCACACATGCATACACTAAACATAATATCGGGACGGGAAGCGGTAAGGTAAAGTAGGGAACCGATCATACCTCTATACCTTTTTACATCAACCGGCTTACCATGTTCATCCCGATCAAGATTTACCGCGGTAGGCATAGGAGTGTCAATGGCCTTGGACTTTTCCATATCAAACCGTTTGATGAGTTCTTGACAATACTTGGTTTGACTCACAAACGTTCCTTCTTTTAGTTGTTTTATTTGAAGTCCAAGGAAGTAGTTTAGTTCACCCATCATGCTCATTTCAAATTCTCCCTGCATAAGCTTAGAAAACTCCTTTACAAGAGTCATGTTAGTAGAACCAAAGATAATATCATCCACATACACTTGAACTAATATTGAATGCTTTTCATGTCTCTTAATGAATAGGGTAGTATCAACTTTCCCTCTTGAGAAACCTTGATTAATTAGAAAATTGCTAAGCCGCTCGTACCAAGCTCTAGGAGCTTGTTTTAAACCATACAAGGCACGCTTAAGTTTATAAACATAATCAGGATAATCAATGTTTTCAAATCCGGGAGGTTAAGATACATAAACCTCTTCATTAATAAACCCATTTAGAAATGCACTCTTAACATCCATTTGATAAAGCTTAAAGTTTTATGAACATGCAAATGCAATTAACAAGCGAATTGCCTCAAGTCAGGCGACCGGAGCATAGATCTCCTCATAGTCGATCCCTTCCTCTTGGCTATACGCTTGAGCAACAAGACGGGCCTTGTTGCGAGTGATGATACCATTTTCGTCTAGTTTGTTCCTAAACACCCATTTAGTGCCAATTACTTGATGGTCTTGCGGAGGAGGGACAAGGTCCCAAACCTCATTTCTCTTAAATTGGTTTAGCTCTTCTTGCATAGCTAAATACCAATTCTCATCGACTAATGCATCTTTTGAGTTTTTAGGCTCAATTTGAGAGACGAAGGAATAATAAAAACAAAAGTTACTTATCCTTGACCGTGTTGTCACCCCTTTTGATATGTCTCCTAGAATGTTCTCCATAGGATGGTCCTTAGAAAATTTCCATGCAAGAGGAAGATCACTCTTCTCGCTTGGTTGATCTTCTACTTTCTCTTTAGGTGTTTGATCCATTTCCTCTTCATTATTCTCGGGTAAGAGGGATTCTTTATCTTTCTCAAGCTTGGCATCCGGATCATTAAGTAAACTCTCAGTTGAGACACCTGCACCATTAAGAACACTACCTTTTCCGACAACTTTCGGACAAGACTCATCAAAAGAGACATGTACGGACTCTTCAACAATATGTAACCTTTTGTTGTATACTCTATAAGCTTTACTAGATTGAGCGTATCCTAGAAAGATACCCTCATCCGCTTTTGCATCAAACTTGCCAAGACTTTCTTTTCCATTGTTTAGAACAAAGCATTTACATCCAAATACATGAAGGTGAGAGATGTTTGGTTTTCTCCCTTTCAAGAGTTCATACGGTGTTTTGTTTAGAATAGGACGTATCAAGATCCTATTCAGAACATAACAAGTCGTATTAATGGCGTCGGCCAAAAAATATTTTGGAAGCGCATGTTCATTAATCATAGTTCTCCCAAGTTCTTCCAACACACGATTTTTACGTTCCACAACTCCATTTTGTTGGGGAGTTCATGGTGCGGAGAAGTTATGATTAATGCCATGATTGCCACGTAACTCTTCAAAGAGATGGTTTTCAAACTCACCCCCATGATCACTTCGGATGAATACTATGTTCGTGTTTAATTGATTTTGAATTAACTTGGCAAATTTCTCAAATGCGGGGAAGGTGTCACTTTTGCTTGATAAGAAAATCGTCCAACAATATCTAGAGAAGTCATCAACTATGACATACCCATAATAGTTTCCACCTAGACTTTTTATTCTAGATGGTCCAAAGAGGTCCATATGGAGAAGTTCAAGAGGTCTTGTAGTTGAAACAAGGTTTTTAGATTTAAAAGAGATCCTCGTTTGCTTCCCCATTTGGCACGCATCACATAAGTGATCTTTGGAAAACTTTATTTTAGGTAGGCCGGACACTAAGTCTTTTGAGACGATTTTATTTAGCAAATCAAAGTTGACGTGAGCTAAACGTCTATGCCAAAGCCATGAGTCTTCACTCATAGTTTCTAGACATTTTGCTTCAATCAAGGATACATCATTTAGATCAAACATGTATACATTATTTACCCTCAGGCCTTTGAACACATAATCTTTCTTGTCATCATTTCTAATTATGCAACTTTCTTTAGAAAACGATACTGAGTATCCTTTGTCACATAATTGACTGATGCTAATAAGATTGTGTTTAAGGCCCTCAACTAGAAGGACGTCAGAGATAGTAGTAGAAGAGGGATTACCTACACTACCTTTACTGAGTATTGCTCCCTTGTTATTGTCACCATAGGTCACAAATCCTTTCTTCTTAGCCACAAAGTCATAGAATAAAGATAAGTCACCCGTCATATGTCTTGAGCATCCGCTATCTAGAAACCATCTTCTCTCGGATGGCTCAAGATATTCCACCTACAAATTTAAACAAGGGAAATAGGTACCCAATTTTCATTGGGTCAATCTTTTTCTTCTTTTGATGAGCCATGAGACATAGGTTGACGGTTTCCTCTTCATCGCTTGAGCTTTCTTTGCTAGATGAGTCACTATCACTTTCCCAAGCGATGTAGGCTCTTCTTCCTTTTGGTTGCTTCTTTTGAGGTTTACTCTTGGTCTTATCTTTCTTTAGCGAAGGACAATCGGGTTTGTAGTGACCGGGTTTTCCACAGTTGTAACAAGATCCTCTAGGTTTAGTCTTCTTGTACTCATCTTGCTTGTTAGGCTTTGATTGACGTCTATAATCGACTAGATTGTTGTTCGAGTGCTTAATTTCACTCTTTCGAAGATATTTGTTGTATCTTCTTACGAATAATCCCATATCTTCATCCGGACTATCATCTTCATCACTAGACTCACTATTGTAGCAACCTTCCCTAAAAATAAAGATTCTAGAGTCGCCACCTATTCTGAAGGGCGAATAGGAAACCCTACGCAGTTTAGAGATCGGGGTAAGTTATTATAATCAGGCCAAGGGAAGGTGTTAGGCACCCTCAACCCTTTCCTTTTGGCTTTGAATCTAAGGGTCGAGTTTTATGGCTAGAAGTTAAGGTTAATAGCTAAGGAATTGAATAGGGGAAAATTGAGATTTTAGGGAGGCGGACTCGCCTTGGTTATCCAAGTGCCTACGTATCTCCTTATGGAGAATCAGAGTCAACGTAGTTCGGGCACAGGGTTGTACGCCTTTGAATTGATTATGGAGGTGTTTGAAGGCTTTTTGAGTGGCCTATCGTAGTTTTGAAATGTTATGGTTTGCAAGGTATTTTGAGTTGCCTGATTGAAAAGGATGAAAATCCGTAGTGTCGTGGTTTAGTGTGTTTTGAATGTTCGGGCGTACAACCCTGATTTGATATGGCACCGTTAGATGCGATGACCAATAGATTTGGTCAGTATAGCTAACGGATTAAGGGGCATTGCTGGTTACTCAGATCGATAGATTGATCGTCGCGGGCAGCAAATTAAATGTGTTTTGAATTTTATGTATTTTTTTATCTCTCGTCTAATGCGACTAATAGATTTAGTCGGGTCGATGAGAGAATTAATCGAAGGTTAATGTTTTGCCAAATGGCAATGGGATCGGGCAAACCCTAATTTCTTAATAGACTTTTCTAGGATTTTTGTGATTTTTATATTAATTAAATCAATTAAATCGAATGATCGACATAATCGAATAATCGAGAAAGCTCTAATATTACTTACATCCTTATTATATAACAATCCTAATTAAATAAATTAATCCAACTAAACCTAATTTAATAATATTTAACATAAATATTAAATAATAAAAAAAAAATGTATAAAACCTGGTTGCGATTGCATGTGGCGCATTCTAGGATATCCCTGATGTATCTGCGCTCCTGGGCCTCTTGATCAAACTCTGGTGAATATCGGATGGTGCTGAGAAAGGGTGTATGTTGAGTGTTCGTTGATGAGTAGTACTGAATTGGCGACTGAACATTGAAAAAAAAGAATTGTAATTCCTGGGGATTGAACCCAAGACTATGGGGAAACGCTCTCTTTTCATTTTCCAGTTGTGCCATGCATCGTTATCTGTTAATAAGATACTGCCAATAGAATAAATATGGAATAATCATTGGGATGGGAAAAGTCAAACCGAGTGGACGTGGGTCCCATATGAGTACGTTGCAGCCAATTGGAAAGGGAGAGAGGGTCTGTGCATTGCTGACCATCCAATGACATGGAGAGAGATGAATTCTGTTTGTTGACCTCCAATAGGGTTCTTGCGCGCGCAGCCTCCCCTCTTCAATTTTTGAATGGGCCAATTGGAAACCTCCACGTGCAGATTACCAGCCCAGCAATCACAAGCCACCAGAACAGTGTCGGTTATCTTCTCCGGCGAGAAGCATATGGCCACCTGCGAAATGTTCATGGAAAGGAGATAAAAAGGACTCTACCCCCCCTATTTCATACCTTGCGAACCTGATGGTGGTGGTTTCGAAACCTGAAAAAGCCTGTAAGTGCGAATACGGAGAAGGTGATAAGGTCACGGCCAACAATGGCAGGGACCGAGTTTCACGTCGAAGCTTACATGTGGTAGCCCAGAACGGTCTTAATTAACTTCCTAAATGCAACCATGCAAGTCAAATACGTTAGAAACACCCGAATCAATGAGTTTGAATTTCAAGAAAAACTTACCTTTGGTGCTAACGAAACAGCAGCGCTCTGGATGCGATTGGCCTTTCTTGAAGACGTTAGCAGGCCTTTAGGAACCCCAGGAGACTAATGGAACCCTTGCTCGTGACTAAAACCTGCTGTGTAAGAAGAAGCCTCTTGCCCTAACTCTTGAAATTTTCTTCAAGCCTCGTGAACCCTAGTTCTCTTTTCTTTCCCTCCAGCAAAACCCCCTTCGCGTCTGCCCATGTTGTGAGATATATATAGCACATAATTAGGGTTCCATATTTGAAAGAAAATCAATTCCTCCTTTGTACAAAATTTGATGAAATCTTTTTTATCAAAACTTTCCAAAATTGCTCCTTTTTCCTTCCCTTTAAGCTTGTGCACGAATTTTCATATATTATGGGCTATCTTGGACCTCAAGCCAAGTGAAAACAAAGCCCATGTGTAATTTGTGACTTACTTTCACATTTTGTTTCATTTAATTTCTATTTAAATGGAAATAATTCCAAAATAAATTAAATAAAATAGCAAGGGGCATGTTATTGAGTATAGAGACCATAGATGGGCTTATAAATAAGTTTGGAACAAAAGAACTTGGGCCCATTTGGAAGAAAATTAATTTTGGCAATCATTTTTCTTCGTGCACTTCTTCAAAATTGTTCGACTTCTGCAACTTGTATCTTGCTCAATTTTTATCATCTTGAGATGCTCTTGGACTTTTTATAAAGCTCAAAGAGTCTTTTAAACACTCCTTTTGGTTTCATCTTCATTGAAGCTTCCATGCTCAAGTTATGCGTTTTGACTCAAACGGCATCTTTTGTTGACTTTTAAAAAGACCTGTAATCTCTTGTACCATATCTCCCAAATGGTGCATTTCTTGATTTTGGGCCCAACATCAAAGTTGTAGAGAATGAAATTTCCTTGAGAATAGGCTTTGGTTGGACAATTTCCATTGAGCCTTGAACCCTTGAAGATGAAATAAGACGGGCGAATTTTGGGGTAGGACAGCTGCCCCTGTTCAATCTTCTTAAACCTGAAGAGTCAGATAGGCACGTCTGCCTATCGTGATCTAAAGGTAGAAGATGATTAAACACTGAGAATGCCCTGAAATTTGCACTTGTTAGGAAGAAGTTCTGTGGGAGATGGGCTTACAGATGCCACCCAAGGTGAATACCATTCTTTCTCTCTCTTCTCTTTTTTTTTAACTGTGAAGCAGACGCTCTTTTTTTGAAGGAGCTACGCATTTAGATCGTAGCGTGGCTTAAAAAGGCAACCTTGACTTTATGCAATGTTTATGATGCATGCGATGCATGATGCAGTGAGCTTCTCAAAATAAATGAGAGCGGTGTATGTATATGCAATATGTATGAATGAGGTGTGTTAGTTGAATGATGCATGATTATTAATTAAAGTATGTTAGTAACTCTGAAAAGAAAGATAACACCTTTGATTGTTGTTGATGATGTTTTGAAAGATATCACTGCCGAGGGACTAACGTGATAACCCAATTGAGAAACCCTTTTGTAGATCCTTGTTGTACAATTCTTTGTAAAACCCTGTTTGCCTGGAAAAGCTCCTAGAAAGGATGGAATACGTCTTAAAGAATACTGCCTGGAAAGGTTCCTGCACCAATAGGATTACTTGTCATAGTTCTGACAAGCTCGCCTGCACCATTTGGATTATTTGCCCTGGTTCGGACAAATTTCACCTGCACCATTTGGATTATTTGCCCTGGCTCGGAAAAATTTCACCTGCACCATTTGGATCATTTGCCCTGGTTCGGACAAATTTCTCCTGCACCATTTGGATCATTTGCCCTGGTTCGGACAAATTTCACCTGCACCATTTGGATCATTTGCCCTGGTTCGGACAAATTTCACCTGCACCATTTGGATCATTTGCCCTGGTTCGGACAAATTTCACCTGCACCATTTGGATCATTTGCCCTGGTTCGGACAAATTTCACCTGCACCATTTGGATCATTTGCCCTGGTTCGGACAAATTCACCTACACCATTTGGATATTTTGCCCTGGTTCGGACAAATTTCACCTACACCATTTGGATCACTTGCCCTGGTTCGGACGAGTTCACCTGCACCAATAGGAGTCTCTTGCCCTGGTTCGGACAAGTTACCTGCACCAAAGGAATTATTTGCTATAGTTCTAGCAAATTTACCTGCACCAAAGGAATTGCTTGCCATGGTTCTGACAAGCGTACCTGCATAAGAGGAATCATTTGCTATAGTTCTTACCTGCATGAAAGAATTCACTTGTTTGGAAACTCACGACTCAAGGGTCGGAGAAAATAGTATGTCAAATGCTCATGACTTGAGGGTCAGAAAGGAACGATATGTTTAGAAATTCACGACTCGAGGGTCGGAAGACACACCCATCATAACACGAGGGTTGGAAACTCACGACACGTGGGTCGGAAAACACACCAATCACAACACGAGGGTTGGAAACTCACGACTCGATGGTCGGCAAACACACCTATCACAACACGAGGGTTGGAAACTGGGCTTTTGTAATATTTGAATGCACTAGATGATATGCATATGCTAACGCGTCCGTATGTATGCTAATGTGGATGTTAATCCCAAGATTTTATCCCCTTGTTGAACCTGTTTAAACCATATTTGCACCTACATCACGGCTATGCTTATGCCGGCTTGGTAATGTTTATGTATGTGGATAATGCTTATGTTTATGTTGATTAATGCAACGAGTGGAACGAAGTAATGTCTTCTATAAGACTACCTGAAAAGGTTTCTGGAATGGATGTGAATGTTTGTCTTAAAGAAGACAATCTGAAAAGATTTTTAGAAATGATAGCAATTTGTCTTAGAGAAGACCACCTGGAAAGGCTGCGAGATGTCTTAAAAAAGACCTCCTAAAAAGGTTCTTGGAATGACAATGAATATCTTAAAAAGTCTACCTAGAAAGGTTCTTGGACAAGCATGACTTAAAGAAGACTACCTAAAAAGGTGCGGTGTGATGTGTCAACCAATGTATGTAATGCATGACTTATGTATGTTGCATGATGCTCTGGTGATAGGTTGTTGATAACCAAAAGCATATATAGCTTGCTGAAGTTGTGGGTTATTGGATGCTAGCGCGATTCCCCAATACTTGTTTTTGAAGATCGTAGTTAGGAGAAAGATTGGTTCGAGGTTGTAAAGTGTGAAAACTCCTTTTCCTTTTGCCGTGCGTCTTGCCCTAGTTTGGATCTTTTGAATTACTCTACACCTTTGAATTTTCGAAGTCCTCCATGTCTTTCACCTTTTTGCAATTCGTACCTTTAACCATTTCGAGGATCACTACACCTTTAACCTTTGGAGGTTCTCCACACCTTTAACCTCTCGAGGTTTTCCACACCTTTAACCTTCCGGGATTCTCCACACCTTTAACCTTTGAATGATTCACCTTATGTAATTCTCCACACCTTCACCTTTTTTGGAACCCTCCACCTCTTTCGAGATTCTCCATGCCTTTAACCTTTCGGGGGCTCTCCACACCTTTAACCTTTGAATTGTTCACCTTATGGGTTTGATACCCCATGCCCCAGTGTTTAGTGGAAAAAGATGCATATGATCTCCAAGATATGAAGGAAGTGCCCCGGGAAATAACCTTGTCGTATGCCTCGACATTTGGATTGAAGGGGTATGCCCTTGATCTCCAAGACATGGAGGGTTATCCATAGTGTTCTATCCCTTTGAATTTGAATTCTTCCCATGTTTGACATGCCCCTGTTTGTCATTGCTTCGAGGTGTGCCCCGAGTCGATTGAACCTTAGGAAGAGTGCCCCTAGTGAATAGGATGTTTGATTGCATGCCCCTGTGATCTTTGAAATTTTGCCCCTGTTTAGGAGAACCCTCTAGATGTGGTTCCCCCTACTCCAGGGTCTTTATTAGAAATGATCACCTTTGATTAAACCAATTTCGAGATTTCTTTGATGCTAAGTGTATACTCGTAGATGACGTTGTACCCTTTGAGAAGTAACTCCAATGCAATGTGTATGCAAGTTTTGAAATCGAAGTCCGTTATGAATTAGGACTGGATGTTTTAGAAATGAATGCTTGAAGAAGTGTAGTGATTAGAAGTAGTTTTAACAAATATAGGAGTCAGTATAACAAATCCCGCTTAATATGCTTTCGTAGTTAACCTCGCCTCAATTAGGACTTTTAAATGTTGTAACTTGGCCTGGTTCATGTTTTAAGAAACAATGGATATAAGGCTCAAAAGTTATTTAACCCACCCCTTTCTCCTTGATGTTCTCCAAGTCCTAAAGATTCGACTAATCCAATGAATATGCTTTGTTTGTAAGAGAATTGTTTTAGTTTCGATGTTGAGCAGAAAGCCTTAGTAAAGATCCAGGCATCGATGGAGAAAGGAAAAAAGTTGTAAAGATCCAAGCATAGATGAGAAGCTTCGATGATTTAGCAGTCACACGATTATCCTTTGTATTTCGCCTTTGTTTATTTTTATCCCTTATTTTTGCATGAGCCAATTCCTTTGAATTTGACCCATCGGGATGCCCTAATTTTTACCTAAGTCATTTTATTTTCTTTCATGGAATTTTCCGTTTTTACTTAGCGGGTGTTTTTCTCCTTTTTCTTTTTGAATTCTCCTTTTGACATATTGATTTTTGGATATTGAATATTGTGACTGCCATGCTGATTTTGATTTGTAAGCTTCGACTTTGACACTTCCTCGATCTTGAATGATGTATTGAGGAAGAAGATTGTTGTGAATGTTGTCTTCATTTGCTTCCTCCACCTTGGATGAACGCGAGGAAGAAGACATGTTTGAAACTTTGCTTGATCCCTATGCTTGGATTGACTGATTCTCTTGACAACCAAAATACGTCATGGAATTAATCGAAATCTACCCTGCCCCTGGTTGAAATCAAGGTTTATTTGAAAAGTAGAAACAAAATCCAACTCCTGGCTCGAGGGGGTAACGAGGGATTAACATCCTTATATCTCCACTTTTTGGGAATTGAAACAATGCCTGTACATCGTCGGCTCGATCTTACCTCGAAAGCATATGTCTAGCGAGACTTAGTTATTTGTAATCGTCATTCTCCCTTAAGATTGTTAATATTTGAAAGTCGAAATTGAAATAGAATAGAAGGGTGCGAGTGGAAAGTCGTAGTAGTGAGCGAATGAAGTGAATGAATTGATTTCAAAATATGCATGATTATTTTATTGAATCACTATTTGAAAGATACAACGTTTTACATCAAATAACACTTTGTGATCGCAGAAGTTACAACTTGAAGTAATAAACCTATTAATCCTAAGGGCAATCTCCTTTGTAAATCTGTCGACTTTTTTTTACTTCTTAGTTCGTGGACTTGTAGAAGTGAAGGGTAATCTCGAATTCTCCTTGGGCACGTCGAATCTGTCGGGAATAAATTGTTAGTGGTGGGTTTTCGTCGTATCGGAACTTCATGAGTTTCCTTTGACTGAACCTCTTTTGCTTTTTCTAAGGATAGTATCACACCATTCGCCATCTTCAGGGTTTATAAACTGATGAAGAAAGACCTATGACCCTTTTACCCCTTGGTGGGGAGTTAACACATGTTGCATTCCCTCCATCGTAGTCATGTATCTTCGTTCAGGGTATTGCCCAGTTGGACAAACCCTTGCCCCTCAAGTTATCATAGAGCGTCCTTGTAATGTTGATGTGTTCTAAGATGAACCCCTTTATGTCTAGATACCCCTTGAGTGTATCTATGAGGGAACTCTTTTGTTGAACTAATCCTTGCTTGACGATAGCCTTTGTTGTATTTATAATCTTGTTTCGAAAAAGGCATGAACACGTGGTTGGCATAGTGGAAGACCTCCTCTTTTTTGTAGTAAGGCCGCGATCGTTCTCAATAACTTATCCTCTTTTCTCCATAGGTGATGATCCTCTTATTTCTCTGGGAGTTTCGGGAAACCGGCTAGCACGGTAAGTATGGGTGCGGGCGAAGATGTAAATGTAAATGTAAATGCAAATGTATGACTGCATGAAAATGCGAATGCACGCGTACGCGAGAGACTCCTTGTATTATAGCTCCTTGTATGCAATGTAGACGTGCGATATATATAATCCTAAGGATAGCCTATGCGGATTTTGAGGTGACATTGGACCCTAGAGAAATCCTTGCAAGATAGATGTTATGACACGCCAATGGAAATCCCTTAGGTTAGGGAGTACGCAGAAGGTAGCAGCTGGTGCCGTTCAAGACAATCACCGAATCTCATGGCCATCGAGAGGTCGTTCGACGTGTACCAATGGAGTTGTCCCTCGTGGGAAGGTTCTCTGTGTGGAACACAACCTATCGAAGGACGATATTGAACGAAAGAAGAATCCCTACAGGCTAGGGATAAAAGATGTATAGATGGAAATTTAAACCCTACTGTAACTCGGTGAACTGACTTTATTTTTAATATGCAACAATGTTGTGGTAAGCATGAGTCGCCACCGACTTTTATTTTGTCCAATGTTAGGAAAGGTAAAAAGTACAGAAAAAGACCTTTTGGAAGAAAACGGGCTCGGGGGGTAAGTTATGAAAAGGGAAGGTGTAAGCACCCTTTTCATCCGTAGTTTTCTACGGGCTCTTAATTTGCTTAGCTCATGTTTGTTTGTTCAGAAAAGTAGAAGAAAAAAGAAGGGACTTTAGCTCGTAAATGAGCGTAGCCCTTTTGAAGAATTATGAAAAAGAATATAGAAAAGTTTAGAGTAAGGCAAAGCAATTAGGGGCAATTACCTTAAACTTAGATAATAGGTTTCTTTTAGCCTTTCAGGATGAGAGGGTCTATCCTTGCCATAAGAGGGCAGGAAGCCTTTCGTTTGGAGGTTGAAGGGTCATCGCGTTATCATTCGCCATAAGAGTGACCCATGCCATAGGGAGGCAGGTAGTCTAAGGGGAAAGACCAGAATAGCCTTTTTCGTAGGCAGCCAGAGGATACCTCAGCCTTTTTCGTAGGCAACTTCCGAGGGTCGAGGTCATATCAGTGTATCGAAGGCAACATCATTAGGGTCGTATGACCTTTGTATTTATCGAGGCAGCATGACTGAGGTATCCTCGTATTCGAGGGACATGGCTATTCTGCAAAAACACAAGGCAACAAGGCAACAGGCAACAGAGAGGTTACCCCAAAAGTGTGCGTGGGTGCAACAATCACGTGATTAATTCAGAAAATTTATCTTGTAATTAAGTCATTCTAATTCAATTCAGTTCAAGACTTGCACTCCCTAGGATTACTAACCATAACAATTAATATTAACAGTAATAATGGGGGAAGGGAAATTGTAACCAGCGGAGGAGAGGGGATTTGAAACCAGCGGGATATAATTAAAAGCAAAAATATAATAGAGTTAGGGTTTAAGGTTACCAATGTTCGTAGCTTTGGCAATTTGACAAACCCTGGAAATTGGAAAAGAAAGAATAAACAGAGGGGTGAGTGCATTATCGGTTCGGAGGCAAACGAAATTAACCCTAAAGTAAGAAGATAAAGAATTTAAGAATGAATAAATAAATGAAAGATACTTAGCTTTGCATTTGATCTGATATGGTTGGCGATCGGAGGGAAGCCTCAGAGATAACCCTAAAAAATGGCAAAGGCAGAAGAAGGAGTGAATGTATGCACAGTTCCTTAAAAGACGAACCCTAATAAAAGGAAACAAAATAGACTTTAAATTTTAAATGAATACTTAGCTTCGTGTTTTTGATCAGGCGCGTAGTCGGAGGATCTCTGAGGTAACCCTGGATGCGTGCGGTCAACTCTTGAAGGTCCACTATGAAATCATAGGCTCTGACGTGTTGGATTAATCCGCGCATGTATGCACAAGCTATGAATGTTTGCAAAGCAGTCCAATACTCACGATGGTAGTATCTCGCAAAAATCAAAAAAATGTTAGTGATGAAGCATAATAAAATATGGATGAGAAAATGGTTAAAAAAAATCATGAGCAAATATTTCTCAACAATAAAAATCTATAAGAGAAATCTATGTTAAACTCTAAAATAAACAAAATTAACAAAGGAAAATTAACTAAACTAATTAAGTAGATACGATGGATTAATTAGTGATAATATAGTAAGTGGACTCATTAACCAATCAAACAAATGTGAGCATATATTTTCAATAAAAAAAACAAGAATGGAAAAATGAAAACACAAACAGCATATCCTCTCTGCGTTTTTCCCGTAAGATAACTATAGCCATGCAAATTTGCTCAACCATCTTCTCCAAAATACAATCAACATGATTTAAGAATATTTACCAAATTACAACCTAAAATCTATCATACCCATTATATAAAAGAAAATTTTAAAATAATGAGAGAACAAAACTAACAAACAAACAAAAAATACTAACAAGATAGAAACCAAAGAAGATCAGCATGACAGTAAAAGCAAACTCTAAAGAAAAAAAACATGGCCAAGCTCAAGAACGCTTCAACAAGCAAATAACATAAATTGAAAATCAAAATTGATGAAAAGAGAAAGCTACCAGTCGGGATACCGAAACTTGAACGAGGAAGCGAGATCGATTGAGTTGTTGTTGATGCAAGTTATACTGAAACTGAATCTTGATGTTTGCTGCTTCTACTTGATATATGATCAGCCCTGTCCAATAGAATCACTCAGCTATGATCCACCAGATCTCTTTGTCTTGAAAATCGAGTTCATCTGGGTGGATGTTCGATAGTTATTTTCCAGCACTTGTACGGTGGCGTCGGTGTTGTAATTCATTCTTAATTGCTCTTTGACTAATGACGTTGATGTTACCGGCTTGATGCTCCTGCTGCCTATCAAAATATGTCATGAAACATATTGACACTGGTTTACCTGGGCATCATATGTTATCCCTACGCATAATCATAGTACCAAATACATCTCTCATGCTTTTCATCAAGCATATGGAGCACAAACTTAAAATGATATTACAATAATAAATCTACCAGCAAAACTTAGAATCAATTAAAATGAATGAAATGTCAAACTCATCTGCGTATCACCATGTCGGCGATAGTGATGTCGTGTTGCTGCGCATGGAGGGCGGCTGGAAATCACGTGTGAGTGGTTGTCGATGGCCGAAGGTTGTGATTTAGAGGGTTTGTCGTTGGTGCTGAGCGATTTGTTGTTGTGCGTATCACGTCGGTATTGATTGTTGTAAGGATTGAACTGCTTCTGTGTGTTGTTTTGGTGCGATGCTGCGAAGTTTGAAGATGATGATGATATCGTGATTGCTAGAATTCGTTGTGTGATTGCAGAGTTATTGTTGTTCTCGATGCAGACGATGATGAAGATATGTGTTGGTTGAAACTGTAACTGTGCGACGATGATGTTGAATGAATTGTGTGAAGGTTGGAAAGTGATAAAGATTGGTGACCTTGTGCAAGCAATATTCAAGAAAATAGGATAAAGATCTATGAATTAACTGCAAAAACAAAAATATATACAAAAACAAGGGTTGTCAAAAGTTTTCTCCTTTTTTTAAGTGTTAGAATGAGGACCTATTTATACACACAAAAATTAGGTCAAGTAAGTAAAGTAATTAATCAAATATAATCAAAAATTAAATCAAATATAATTTGATTTTGATTTTTTACCATATTTGATTAATCACAATAAAATTGCTTGATTATCTAAAAAGATGCTTGAAATAATAAATCAAAATTTAAAATTTTCTTTTTTAGGATTTTTGGACCAAAAAGGTATAAAATAAAGAAAAGTGAAAAATAAATATTTTTTTAAAAATACCTAATTATTAAATACGAAAATTAATAATAAAATGATAAAAAAAAATATTATTTTTGTGATTTTTTTTAATAAAAGATTAATAAAATAAAGCTAGAAATAAGTAAAAAAAAAGGTTAGAACTAAATAAAAGGAAAAAATGTTAGAACTGAGCTTCAGACCCGAGACCTTGTATTTGCAAACCTTACTTCCTTACCGACCGGGCTATGTCAACCATTCGAAATGAAATGACATACAAAAATATATGCAGGCAAATTTTGGGGTATGACAGCTGCCCATGTTCAATTATCTTAAACCTGAAGATGTAGAGTGGTTTGTGCGCCAGTCGGAGTCTGAAGGTAGAAGAGGATTGAACACTAGAATACCCAGAAATTTGCCCTTGCTGAAATAGGGACCTTTGTCGGAGATGGGCTTGAAGATGCCATCCAGTAAATCATGCGTTAGATTATGTTTGGAGTGTTTGGGAAGTAGTTGTTTGAGTGTTGATCGTTACAGAACTGCTTTTAGATTTTGAAAAGTTGATTGTTTAAGGAATCGTCTGAGATATCGACTTAAATCTGAAGGTGGATCATTAAGGAATCATCCAAGGTATCGACTTAACTCCCAAGGTAGATCATTAAGGAACCGTCCAAGGTATCGACTTAACTCCCAAGGTAGATCATTAAGGAACCGTCCAAGGTATCGACTTAGATCTAAAGGTAGATTGTTAAGGAACCGTCCAAGGTATCGACTTAACTCTGAGGGTGGATCATTAAGGAACCGTCCAAGGTATCGACTTAACTCCAAAGATAGATCATTAAGGAACCGTCCAAGGTATCGACTTAGATCTAAAGGTAGATTGTTAAGGAACCGTCCAAGGTATCGACTTAACTCTGAGGGTGGATCATTAAGGAACCGTCCAAGGTATCGACTTAACTCCAAAGATAGATCATTAAGGAACCGTCTAAGGTATCGACTTAGATCTAAAGGTAGATTGTTAAGGAACCGTCCAAGGTATCGACTTAACTCTGAGGGTGGATCATTAAGGAACCGTCCAAGGTATCGACTTAATATCCAAAGGTAGATCATTAAGGAACCGTCCAAGGTATCGACTTAGATCTGAAGGTAGATAATGTTTATGTGACTGTAGCAGTAACCTGAAAAAGGTAAAGTTAGTTTTTTATGCCATGTCATGATGCATGTAATGCGTTTATGTGACGGGATTCTCGAAATAAATGAGAACCTCGCATGTTACGTACGCACTTGTCGCGATGCATTATGTATTATGTATGAACATGTTGTCATACCCTAATTTTTGACCCCCCTGAGATGACATATCTTCAGGATTTTTCATCAGGTCAAGACAAGTTCCCAGAGCAGTTACTTCTCCATCTGGTATCTAATCGAGGATGCTCAAAGACAAGAAAGCTCAGGCAAAGGATCAATCAATACAAGGATTAGTCCCTAATACAATCATGGGGCTCAAAAACTTCACTTTTCTCATCTATGATTGATTAGACATCCAATCATATGAGTACAGGTTTACTCAGGTCACCAGACTAGGGTTTTGAGCCTATCAAGGACTAAAATCAGGGATCACATTTGGGAAACCCTAAAAAACCTCAGAGGGTCATTCAAAGACATCAATCATCTTCAAATAACTCATATGACAAGATCTACTAGACATCACACTTCAATTCAAAGTCTACAGTCATTATTTTCACATGGTCGACAAATTAGGGTTTTGACCTAATTCACCAAGATAGTTGACTTTTGATCAGGGCATGAATCCAAAACTCAAGACATGATTCAAGGATCTCTACTACCTCCATATAATCCATTTATATCATCCATTTAGGGAGAAGATCTTATTTCTACACAAAAGCCCAAAAATTCACTTTGTCAGGAAAAAGTCAACTGTGAAGGATCATCATTGACTTTTAAGGTTTTTGGTCAAAAAATGACTTTCAAAGATCAATATCATCAATATATGGATGTCAAAGTCATTTGGACAAAGAAATTCAAAGAAATTCATCAAGGAGCGAAAAGTCGGGAATTAGGGTTTTTTAAGGCATGGTGAGATCTCAAAATTTCACCTACACAACTCAAAAAACTTCCAACATGAAAGTTGTAGATCTTGCCAAATAAAACAACATCTTACAAGGGAACTTTTTTCAAAAGATCAACCATTTATGAAGTTTTGGAAATTTTGAAGTTTAGGTCATAAACACTTAGAAATTTTTCTAAGTGTTTTAACCTAGTTTTCTTCCAACTTTGGCCTCATTTTTCATAAATTTCCCAAAGGATTCTGAAGAAGACATAAACTAATGATTTAAAGTAGATGTTTAGGGCTTTCCAAATTGTGTTCAACCTTCTCAAAATTCAATTTGAGCTAAGAGTTATGCTTGTTCAAAGTTGGCCTCATGAAGTGAAATTATAGGTCATGCATCATTTTTGAACTTTGAAGTTTTGTGCACATGACCTCAAATACAGATGCTACATGACCCATAATACATCTGCAAACATGCCATGCATTCATTTTCACCATGCCATGATAATTGAAGAAGATTCCTAAAACAAGAACATGTGATTATGTAATGATTACATTTGAGAATTTATGGCAAATTGATGAATCACCCAAGGAATCTTCTCACCAACCAATTAGAGCTCACTTTGCATCTGAATTGTCCCCTAAGATCAGATAGAATCAATGGATAGGGGAGGTGGCTCGAAAATGCAATGATCACACTTGGATATTCTTTGAAATTTCTTCATGGCTAAGAAACCAAACTTGCTTCACTAAGCAAGCTCACTCTCTCACTCAGTACTGAGACATTTGCCTATAAATAGGAGAGCACAATTCAGTAGAAAAACACACCAAAGCAACCATATTACTTGCTTTCTCTTTCTCTTCTCTTGTTCATTGTTTTTCAAAGTTCTTTGGCAAGAAGAATCGATTTCTTCAAACCAGAGCTTATCTTTGGGAAGTGAGCATTCTAACATCTCAAGGGAGGTCATTTGAGGTGATCCAAGCACCTGGATCATTTCTGTAGGTGGAGGAACACCATTGTTGCTCTCACTTTGGAGCATCTGCAGTTGGAGGTCCATGGAGTGATTCAGAAGGTTTCAAGGCAAGCCAATCATCCAGACACACTCCTCAGGTCATAGTGAAGCTAACCAGATGGCTGCAGCTCATCTGTAACTCGAGAATCAACACCCTCCATGTTCACTTGAAGCTGAAATCGAGGGAGGTCCATAGAACAATTCAGGAGGATTCAAGCTCCAATAAGCATTCAGTTAGCATCATTGAGTCTCAGGGAAGCTTTTGGGATCATTCATTCAAGCCCAGGTGCTCTCTATCATCCTCACGACCTCCATTTTCAGAGGTAAGTTTCTGAACTCCCTCTCTTTAATTTAAGTACTCTTTGTGAAATAGCTCGATTCTATCTTGTTCAGCATCATCAGAGGATTGAAAACCCTCTATCATCATCCATTTATCTTTCAGCATAGTCATTTAATTTAATTTTGAAATTTTAGGGTTCTTCACGATTTCTGGTAAATTAGTTAGATGTAGTTAATGATAGTTCATGTTAGTTACATATTTAGAATCGTGAGTGAATTTAGAGCAAGTTTCATGTTTACATCGTTGCAAATGGTTGAGAAACGAGTAAGTTCAGAAATTCAAAAATGGAGAGCTTGAGGTTGAAGATGAAGATGGTGGTGGCGCGCAAATTTGAATTCTCAGGGGAGAGTTTATTTTATTTTGAATGGTGTGCGTTTTATTAACGACTGAACAACTTGCCCTAGTGGCCACACATGCGCTCTTAGTCTCCTCATGCCCAAGGTCTGGGGTTCGAATCCCCCTCGCCCCAGACTTTTTGCTTCATTTATTTTTCAATGTTTGGCCACTTGTTTGAAAATATAATAAGTTAGATGTGCATCTTAAACAAACTGCGCGCGTAGCCCAGATGGTGGGTGTTTTGGCCAATGACTTGGAGGGCGTGAGTTCAACCCCTCTAGGTGACAAAACCATTTTTTTTATCACTTTTTACACTAAATTTCCTCACAACTTCACACATTTAATTCACCTATCAAAATAAACCATTTTCACTTCATTTTTCATACACCTATTATTTAATATATCTATTTTGTGAATAGTCAAAAAAATCATAAAAATATTATTTATTTCTTGAATTTTAATTAGGTTTAAAATAGTATGTTTTTAAGTGTTTTCTTAAATACTTTAAATATATATTATCACTTTATTTTAACCTAATCACTTTGTAAATAAGTTTATGATAAAACCCTAATTGTTTAGGTCTTAATTAAGTAAAAATCTTTATTTTTACTTTAATTAAGTTGACTTTTGTCAGTTCTCAAAACTGTTTTCAATTTCTGATTAAATCAAATGATTAAGGTTTTTAAACAACAAAACCTTATATCATTTCAAATCATTTCCAACTGTTTTTATCACCAGTACTGCAAAGTACTGGGCCTCTAATAGAGTGTAAGTCCCAAAAACCTTCTCTTCTTAGCTTGTTTTCAAAACTGTATTTTCAAAATCTTCTTTCTGTTTTCAAAACATTCCTCTGGTATTTGAAGGGCATTATTCCCGGTGAAACTCTTCAGATACCTATGTGACCTTTGTCCATCTTCACTTCTTCTGTTTTTCAAAAACCATTAACTGTTTATCACATATATATTCAACTGTTATCCATAAATTACTGTTGAGGCTCTGTACATACTTCTTCAATGGCCTCCACTCCATCCAGGTTAGGCTTTACAAGCTTTCAATTTACAGTCTTTATTTAAATCACTGTCAAATATAAACTGTGCATATATTAGTTTAGAACTGCGTTTGAGTATAAACCTTAGGACAGTTAAACTATATATATATTATAGGAATATGACCTAGGATTGAGAATGTCTTCCCGGTGAAGGCTCTTTCCTAATTAGAGATCTGTAGTTCAAACCCCCAAGATGAATTATTCCCGGTGAAACATCTTGGCAAAAACCTTAGAATCCAAAAATATAGGACACATCCACCCAAAGAGGAATTATTCCCGGTGAAACCTCTTACCCATTTGCTTAGAGCCAAAATAAGTTCAAAACTACATAGCTTTCTCTTGTGCTATAACAAGGACCCTCGATTAGCCTCCTCTTGGGCTTTGTACAAGGACCCACAGGCTTCTTAAAAGCATTTCCAGCTTCCTCTTGAGCTTGTATACAAGGACCCATCAGGTTTCTTATAAACATAGGAACAGGTCTTTAGTCACCTTTTAGCCTACCCTGGTGAGTTTCTTCCAATTTAAACCAGACTTCAAACAAGCTAAGTTTGTCTCAATTTTGCATTGAGTACATTTTTGGAATGAGAGACGTGGACAGTCTCTGTCACCCTTATCTTCATCAATCTTCCTTAGCAGAGTCTAGGATCCATGTTTGATCATCCTCAGCATTGAGTCAGCCTTCATCTTGGGCTTTAAACAAGAAGTCTCACTAGATAATCTTTCTGCCATTCATTTTAATAAAAAATCCCTGGAAAGGGTTAGCCTCCAACATCTGTCTAAAAAGTCAAAATCCCTGGAAAGGGTTAGCTTCCACACATTCCTTCATTTTAAAAAACCCCTGGAAAGGGTTAGCCTCCAAAATTAATTAATAAATAATTTCATTCTCTTAGGAGATAATTCCCCCAAAAGAGTCAAAATCCCTGGAAAGGGTCAGCCTCCAAAAAACATGATAAAGTCAGTCTTTTAACAGACAAATTCACCAGCTGAGTCAAAATCCCTGGAAAGGGTTAGCTTCCAAAGAAAAAACAGTCTTTTAATAAATAAAACCTCTTCAGTAGAGTCAAAACCAACAAAAACAGTTAGCCTCAACCTTGGGCTTCATACAAGGCACCCAAACAATAAAACTCCCCTATCAAGAGTCAGCCTCAACCTTGGGCATTGTACAAGGCAGATAATAGAGCCTCCCCAGTGAGTCCTTCATCACTCAGTAGCCACAACCTTGGGCTTTGTACAAGGCAGATAAACCATATCTTTCATGTGTCAAAGATTCCTAACACTTAGGATCTTTCCCCATATAGTCATCCATACTTAATTCATTTAAGAGTCCGCCACATCCTTGGGCTTTGTACAAGGCAGAAAATAGTGTTTTTCCCTAGCTAGAGTCAGCCACAACCTTGGGCTTTGTACAAGGCACATAAATAGAGTCTCCCTAAGTAGAGTCAGCCTCAATTCTGGGCTTTGTACAGAACACTAAAATACCCTGTAATTAATCCCCAGTGGAGTCATCTCCCAGAGTCAATAATATTAATTAATCAATCAAAAAGCCTCAAGCTTGGGCCTCATACAAGCCAGCTAAAGTCAAATCTTTTATACAGTAGATAGACATAGCTTATCTCTATAGAGAGATATTTTTACTACTCTACCACATTCAAACAAACAAACATTTCATTTCAATTTTAATCAAGTCTCCCATTTAGGATTTTGAAAGGCATGAGCTGGCCGTAAAACCCAGACATGTGGTAACTTTCCCTAATTTGGATGAGCATCTTTCTTTCATTTAAGAGGCATTTGACTGGTATACTTGCACATACACAAGTAAGGTCCCCCTCTTGAATGAAATGAATTCAGTTATTCTGTCACTCCTTTAAATGTTTGTGGTAGAATAGTACAAATACCTCTCTGTAGAGATAATTTCATGTCTCCTTACTGTAAACAGAGATTTATTTCCAAGCTTCAACCTTGAGCTTCGAGCAAGGCACCAAAAAAACAATTAATTTCCCTAGTTAGTTCCCCGAACTACATTAAGCTCTGACTTCCACTAGGGATATGTAGGCATGAGGTTCACAAGGAATCTCAGCGAGCTAATAAAATACCAAAAATAGTCAGTCTGTCTATCTGTCTGTCTTTCTTTAAACAATTCAATTCCTTCTCCTAATACAAAGGAGAAACTTTCCCAATCATTAGCAATAAACACAAACACAATGACACAGAGAAGGTTCCTGTAGAGTACTACAGATATGTAGGGTGTTTAAACACTTCCCTATGTATAACCGACCCCCCGGACTCCAGAATTTCTAGTCTAGGTGTAAATCCCCACACTTAGCAAACTCCTAGGGTTTAGTTGAGATCTTTTTTTCCCTTTCCTACTCGTAGGACCAATAAGAAAGTTCGTGTGATATCGTAGGAAGAACTGAAATAAAATTCATCCCACCACGGGCGCATTCTCCTTCCAAATTTCGCGTGAAGGGTTTAGCGTGCCGTCCTCCCAAGTGAAACGGGGAGGTAAAGAAAACGACCACCACACATGTATGCATTTGTATGAATATGTTTATGATTTATGATATGTGAATATGATTTATGTTGTCTTGATTGAGAAAATAAATCTCTGTATCCTTGTGATTTTTATTGTCCGATCTTGTCTTGAAGATGCTCAGCTGGGGATTTATGGTTTCTGCTTAGGGATGATCAGCAACTTGATGTACCCTGATTGGGAATAAAAGATATTAGTAAACCATTTTGGAGAAAAGCCAAGTGTTGGAGAACCGGTAGTGTTGAAGATGTGAACTCTGTTGGGGAGCCCTGTCTTTGTCGAGACGAGAACTTTTGAAGATATCTTCTTAATGATTACTCTATGGGGATATGATCTTATGAACCTGGCTCTGTGGGGAGATGTGGGTGTCTTGAAAGTTGCCCCCAGTATCATGGTAACTTACTACTTGATTCAGGACACGCCACTACGTATTGATCAAGATGTTGAACTGGACTTGCATAGATTTGCCCCAGTTAGCAGGAACTTTGGAAAGATTCGCCTCGCGAGGACTTTGTGAGATGTACACTATGGGCGATATGCCCCCAGTAATCCTAGGCTCATGACAATGTCTCACGTTGATTGGGGAGTAGCTTTAGATATACTTGGATGCATGCCCCTGATTGTTCGAGCATCCATGAGAGATTCTCGGAATCTTGACTTGATTGCCCCAGATTGATTGGACAAAACATGTCATGCCCCTTGTATACGTAAGAGACATGGCTTCTTGGAGTAATTTTGTTTGTCGGGACCACTTTCAATCATTAGCCATACCCTGTGCAAATTTATTCTGATGCTAACATTTGAAATTATGTAGCAGAATATGTTTAATAATGAATTCATGAGATGCAATGCATACGTCTGTCTTGAGTTTTTGAAAAACATTAAAACAGGAGATATAAAAGCGCGATATTTGTAAAAACATGATATTTGTAACAACGTGATGTTTGTAAAAATGAAATATCGACTCAGCATTTTTGGTAAACCTTAAGGAGTCAGGATACCTTTTTGGTGACAGTATGCTTTCGAACTAACCATGCTTCAATTAGGACTTTCAAGGGTTGTAACGTGGCTTGGTTCACGGTTTAAGAAACAAAAGGATAATGGCTCAAAATTTATTTATACCCATCCCCTTCTTCGTGATGTTCTTCAATCCTAAGCTCAGTTGATTCACCTTATGCATTCAGGTTCCAAGAGACTTTTGAATTTGCATCTTTGATAATGATGATGGTTCACAAGCAGAGAGAACTTTTGAGATGGCTGTCACTTCTTTCTTTTGGTAGTCACAACTTTGTGTTGTTCAAGAATTTATTGACTTCTTTTTTCATCTTTTTGATATCCCTAACTTTTGCCTGAACTGTCTCTTTTGAGCTTACAGTCAGCGGGACGCCTTGATTTTTGCCTAAGTTTTCTTTTTGATTTTTGACTTAGCAGGCTTTTCTTTATATATATGTTTTTTCCATTTTTTCCTTTTTTTGAAAGATATTGACTGCCTTGTTTGATGATTGATGAACCGTCATTGTCTTTCGATTGACATCTCCAACACTTCTTTGACGTGTGCGGATGAACGCTTGTGATTGAAACCTTTGTGGAAAGGTGCACTGAATGATTCTCTTAAAATAGAATGCACAACCAAATTAACTGAGAACTACCCTTCCCCAGGTTACGATCAAGGGTTTTAATTAGCACAAGAAAGAAACTTCTACTTCTTAGGCTCAAAGGGGTTAACGAGGGATTAACATCCTTATATTTCCATTGTTTAGGAATTGAAACAATGTCTGTACATCATCAACATAGTCCGTTCAAAAGCATACTGTATAAGGTTGCGGTATCGTTTTCGTCATCCTCCCTCAAAAGGTATACAACTTTAGCAGGAGTTGAATATCACACAACATATGCAAAGTAAAGACATAATTTAAAATGAGTGATAGCGAAATAATTAATTCAAGACAAACATATGCAATGCACTGATGATGATTATTAAAATATATAATGTCTATCATAATTCGAATGTTTAAACAAACAGAATAAAAATTGCAAATGAAAGTAAAGCTAATGATTAAAAGTTCATCCACTTCAGACATTAGTCAGTCTTGTCGTGACTAGGCATAGGAGCGGTGATCACCACAGGAGTTCTCGGATGGTTGAATTCAATTTCTCCAGCATCGATCATGTCTTGAATCTTGTTTTTCAATGACCAGCAACTATTTGTATCATGACCAGGACTATCAGAGTGATATGCACATCTCACATTAGGATTATATCTACGAGCAGAAGTACTAGGATTCTTAGGGGGATCCTTTAAAGTGATCAACTGCGACTTCAGTAGGTGTTGTAATGCTTGAGCCAATGACATATTGATCTTTGTGAATTGACGCTTAGGTACATCTGACTTGCGTCTTTGTTGCGGAACTGGTGTAGAGATCAAAATTGTCCCCACAGATTGGTTTTGTTCATTGCGACCTTTCCGATTGTGCTCAGCATTAGTCAGGTGAGGTTCTTCAGATGAGTTGAAGGCAATGATCTTTTCATCAATTAAGTCTTGAATCTTGTGCTTTAATTGCCAACAATCCTTTGTATCATGACCAGGACTATTCGAATGATAAGCACATCTCGCATGGTATTTATACCCAGGAGTGGGGTTGGTAGGAAATGAATATGGAGGTAGTAGAGTTATCAAATTCTGATTGAGCAGTTGTTGGAGAACTTGAGACAGCGGTATACATAATGGAGTAAATGACCGCTTAGGCTTGGATCTCTGATTATCTTGACCACCTTGATGCTTATATTGATTCTTCTCTTTCTCTATCAAAAGTGCCTTCAATTCTTCTTGCCCCTTGGCCAAGTGAAAAATTATTTTCTGGAACTGGTTATTCTGAGCCTGAAGATTTTTGACTGATTGCTCGAGATTCATGATGCTGAAATAAACAGCGAAGAGGTGAGAAACCTGTGGTAAGAAACCTGTTATGCGATGTTATGAATGCAAATGCAATACTTTCAAGGATCTTTAGGCATTTAGTTAGCAACATTAGAAAATGATTTGGCCGCGTCCTTATTTGAAGAAATCTGAACTTTGTCTCTGAACGTCTTTCTTTGAGAACCAAGCTCACCATATCGAGTGGGTCATCGCCTCTGATTCGGGACACTTCTGAACTTGAAGATATATGGCTAGAGGAAAATAAATCCTCTTGCCCCTTGATAGGTACTAAGTCTTTGAATTGGAAGGCATGCGGCTTGAGGAAAATAAATCCTCTTGCCCCTTGATTAGGACTTCAGTCCTTGATAAGAGCACCTGAAATAGTGCGCCCTAAATCCCTAAGATCCTTGAAAGGGTCAGTTAAATCATGTTATGCTTATGATGTCATGATGTCATGAAGTTACGCAAATGCAGTTCATTAGGCATAGTGTAGGGTAGTAAGGACAAACAAGTCCTTTTAACAAAACCTGCAAGGAAACGAATGTTAGTAGCAAACACAAACAAGTCACGCAAGTCACACAAGCCACACAATTTTGCCTTATGGTTAGGCTTGCACGTGGTCAAAAGGTATGTACCCTCCTCCTGAAGTTTAGTTGGTTCAAACCTGTCCTATATAAACATCGGGTTCTAGGGAGCTCATATCATTGACCTTTCTCGAAGGCGCTTATCTCAGTTCGGCAATCGAATCGCCAACCGAAAAGGTCCTGAAAGTCCAGTCCACATGAGTGTAGCTTCGAGTATCAACCAACTTCGGTCGGAACCAAATCCAGCCATCTCGCTACTTTCTAATAGGCCAAAGTCAAGTTCGACTAAGGTTCTAAGGGCAAATTAGTGCTTAATGACACCACGCGGCAGCCAAGCATTTCCTCAGGTCGGATCCCAAGGAACACCAGGACAAACCAATGTGTCACACTAACGATGGCCATCAGATCAACCACATCAGTATACGCTGTGCAGTCTCCTTGATCTCATACCATATACCTAAGGTACTCAGATCCGGGTTAGGATCTTTCACACAGCAAAATACCCAAAACAGCCCTGCAAAAATAAAGCAAACAAAGCAAACAATAGAAAACATTTAAGGTGAATCCTAAACTTTTAAGGTAACCCCTCTTTTATCGAAATTTATCCCCAGCAGAGTCGCCAGTTCTGTAACTCGGTGAACTGACTTTATTTTTAATATGCAACAATGTTGCGGTAAGCATGAGTCGCCACCGACTTTTATTTTGTCCAATGTTAGGAAAGGTAAAAAAGTATAGAAAAAGACCTTTTGGAAGAAAACGGGCTCAGGGGGTAAGTTATGAAAAGGGAAGGTGTAAGCACCCTTTTCATCCGTAGTTTTCTACGGGCTCTTAATTTGTTTAGCTCATGTTTGTTTGTTCAGAAAAGTAGAAGAAAAAAGTAGGGACTTTAGCTCGTAAATGAGCGTAGCCCTTTTGAAGAATTATGAAAAGGAATATAGAAAAGTTTAGAGTAAGGCAAAGCAATTAGGGGCAATTACCTTAAACTTAGATAATAGGTTTCTTTTAGCCTTTCAGGATGAGAGGGTCTATCCTTGCCATAAGAGGGCAGAAAGCCTTTCGTTTGGAGGTTGAAGGGTCATCGCGTTATCATTCGCCATAAGAGTGACCCATGCCATAGGGAGGCAGGTAGTCTAAGGGGAAAGACCAGAATAGCCTTTTTCGTAGGCAGCCAGAGGATACCTCAGCCTTTTTCGTAGGCAACTTCCGAGGGTCGAGGTCATATCAGTGTATCGAAGGCAACATCATTAGGGTCGTATGACCTTTGTATTTATCGAGGCAGCATGACTGAGGTATCCTCGTATTCGAGGGACATGGCTATTCTGCAAAAACACAAGGCAACAAGCAACAGAGAGGTTACCCCAAAAGTGTGCGTGGGTGCAACAATCACGTGATTAATTCAGAAAATTTATCTTGTAATTAAGTCATTCTAATTCAGTTCAAGACTTGCACTCCCTAGGATTACTAACCATAACAATTAATATTAACAGTAATAATGGGGGAAGGGAAATAGTAACCAGCGGAGGAGAGGGGATTTGAAACCAGCGGGATATAATTAAAAGCAAAAATATAATAGAGTTAGGGTTTAGGGTTACCAATGTTCGTAGCTTTGGCAATTTGACAAACCCTGAAAATTGGAAAAGAAAGAATAAACAGAGGGGTGAGTGCATTATCGGTTCGGAGGCAAACGAAATTAACCCTAAAGTAAGAAGATAAAGAATTTAAGAATGAATAAATAAATGAAAGATACTTAGCTTTGCATTTGATCTGATATGGTTGGCGATCGGAGGGAAGCCTCAGAGATAACCCTAAAAAATGGCAAAGGCAGAAGAAGGAGTGAATGTATGCACAGTTCCTTAAAAGACGAACCCTAATAAAAGGAAACAAAATAGACTTTAAATTTTAAATGAATACTTAGCTTCGTGTTTTTGATCAGGCGCGTAGTCGGAGGATCTCTGAGGTAACCCTGGATGCGTGCGGTCAACTCTTGAAGGTCCACTATGAAATCATAGGCTCTGACGTGTTGGATTAATCCGCGCATGTATGCACAAGCTATGAATGTTTGCAAAGCAGTCCAATACTCACGATGGTAGTATCTCGCAAAAATCAAAAAAATGTTAGTGATGAAGCATAATAAAATATGGATGAGAAAATGGTTAAAAAAAATCATGAGCAAATATTTCTCAACAATAAAAATCTATAAGAGAAATCTATGTTAAACTCTAAAATAAACAAAATTAACAAAGGAAAATTAACTAAACTAATTAAGTAGATACGATGGATTAATTAGTGATAATATAGTAAGTGGACTCATTAACCAATCAAACAAATGTGAGCATATATTTTCAATAAAAAAACAAGAATGGAAAAATGAAAACACAAACAGCATATCCTCTCTGCGTTTTTCCCGTAAGATAACTATAGCCATGCAAATTTGCTCAACCATCTTCTCCAAAATACAATCAACATGATTTAAGAATATTTACCAAATTACAACCTAAAATCTATCATACCCATTATATAAAAGAAAATTTTAAAATAATGAGAGAACAAAACTAACAAACAAACAAAAAATACTAACAAGATAGAAACCAAAGAAGATCAGCATGACAGTAAAAGCAAACTCTAAAGAAAAAAAACATGGCCAAGCTCAAGAACGCTTCAACAAGCAAATAGCATAAATTGAAAATCAAAATTGATGAAAAGAGAAAGCTACCAGTCGGGATACCGAAACTTGAACGAGGAAGCGAGATCGATTGAGTTGTTGTTGATGCAAGTTATACTGAAACTGAATCTTGATGTTTGCTGCTTCTACTTGATATATGATCAGCCCTGTCCAATAGAATCACTCAGCTATGATCCACCAGATCTCTTTGTCTTGAAAATCGAGTTCATCTGGGTGGATGTTCGATAGTTATTTTCCAGCACTTGTACGGTGGCGTCGGTGTTGTAATTCATTCTTAATTGCTCTTTGACTAATGACGTTGATGTTACCGGCTTGATGCTCCTGCTGCCTATCAAAATATGTCATGAAACATATTGACACTGGTTTACCTGGGCATCATATGTTATCCCTACGCATAATCATAGTACCAAATACATCTCTCATGCTTTTCATCAAGCATATGGAGCACAAACTTAAAATGATATTACAATAATAAATCTACCAGCAAAACTTAGAATCAATTAAAATGAATGAAATGTCAAACTCATCTGCGTATCACCATGTCGGCGATAGTGATGTCGTGTTGCTGCGCATGGAGGGCGGCTGGAAATCACGTGTGAGTGGTTGTCGATGGCCGAAGGTTGTGATTTAGAGGGTTTGTCGTTGGTGCTGAGCGATTTGTTGTTGTGCGTATCACGTCGGTATTGATTGTTGTAAGGATTGAACTGCTTCTGTGTGTTGTTTTGGTGCGATGCTGCGAAGTTTGAAGATGATGATGATATCGTGATTGCTAGAATTCGTTGTGTGATTGCAGAGTTATTGTTGTTCTCGATGCAGACGATGATGAAGATATGTGTTGGTTGAAACTGTAACTGTGCGACGATGATGTTGAATGAATTGTGTGAAGGTTGGAAAGTGATAAAGATTGGTGACCTTGTGCAAGCAATATTCAAGAAAATAGGATAAAGATCTATGAATTAACTGCGAAAACAAAAATATATACAAAAACAAGGGTTGTCAAAAGTTTTCTCCTTTTTTTAAGTGTTAGAATGAGGACCTATTTATACACACAAAAATTAGGTCAAGTAAATAAAGTAATTAATCAAATATAATCAAAAATTAAATCAAATATAATTTGATTTTGATTTTTTACCATATTTGATTAATCACAATAAAATTGCTTGATTATCTAAAAAGATGCTTGAAATAATAAATCAAAATTTAAAATTTTCTTTTTTAGGATTTTTGGACCAAAAAGGTATAAAATAAAGAAAAGTGAAAAATAAATATTTTTTTAAAAATACCTAATTATTAAATACGAAAATTAATAATAAAATGATAAAAAAAAATATTATTTTTGTGATTTTTTTTAATAAAAGATTAATAAAATAAAGCTAGAAATAAGTAAAAAAAAAGGTTAGAACTAAATAAAAGGAAAAAATGTTAGAACTGAGCTTCAGACCCGAGACCTTGTATTTGCAAACCTTACTTCCTTACCGACCGGGCTATGTCAACCATTCGAAATGAAATGACATACAAAAATATATGCAGGCAAATTTTGGGGTATGACAGCTGCCCATGTTCAATTATCTTAAACCTGAAGATGTAGAGTGGTTTGTGCGCCAGTCGGAGTCTGAAGGTAGAAGAGGATTGAACACTAGAATACCCAGAAATTTGCCCTTGCTGAAATAGGGACCTTTGTCGGAGATGGGCTTGAAGATGCCATCCAGTAAATCATGCGTTAGATTATGTTTGGAGTGTTTGGGAAGTAGTTGTTTGAGTGTTGATCGTTACAGAACTGCTTTTAGATTTTGAAAAGTTGATTGTTTAAGGAATCGTCTGAGATATCGACTTAAATCTGAAGGTGGATCATTAAGGAATCATCCAAGGTATCGACTTAACTCCCAAGGTAGATCATTAAGGAACCGTCCAAGGTATCGACTTAACTCCCAAGGTAGATCATTAAGGAACCTTCCAAGGTATCGACTTAGATCTAAAGGTAGATTGTTAAGGAACCGTCCAAGGTATCGACTTAACTCTGAGGGTGGATCATTAAGGAACCGTCCAAGGTATCGACTTAACTCCAAAGATAGATCATTAAGGAACCGTCCAAGGTATCGACTTAGATCTAAAGGTAGATTGTTAA